>NW_017306534.1:755664-757707 GCF_000935625.1 Nanorana parkeri
CCACCAAGCCGCACAACCCCCCCCCCCCCCCACCCTGCCTCAGGCCCCCGCACAAAAGGCTAGGGACACCCCCGCTCCTAGTACCTAGCTTTCCATTGGCTAAAACAAAAAACACTCATGCCTGAATATGCCTAAAAAATTGAAAAAATGCACAAATAAAAACGCTCCAAAATTTGCTGTAAACACTTCACGTCCTGATGTGAACGCAGCCTTAGAAAATGTCTGGAACAGATAGCGATAACAGTAATTAAATTAAGTTAAAATGGGATATTAATGCACACATTGTGTTTTAATGGATTTGAGAACATGGCCAACTGTGTTTTAAAGTAGTGTGTTTATTTGTATTTTTTAATCAGATATTATTTATTTTTAATTATTTTTCCTTTCCATACATTGTGAACATATACAATAAAACCACAGCCCAAAACAACTAACAGAACAAAGACAAGAAAGGGACAAAAAAAAAAAACCACAGAAAAAAAAAATCTAAGGACAACAACAGTACAATCCCTATCTGCAGTAGTGTGTTTATTTTAAAGGGCGATAAACTTTTAGTTCAGACTTCTTAGTGTCTTTCCCTTAATTGAAAGTTTTTTTTTGTTGAATTGCACACCTGAAATTCTTGTCTAAAAGCCGGTCATTATATTCTTGAACGAATATGTTTCTCACTTTGCACTTTAATGACAGATGAGGTGAAGAGTTCTATGAAAGTGTGACTGTTCTTTGTCCATGGAACTTAAAATTCTGATGTAAAATATGCATGAATGCAAAAGTACTTCTAGAGCATCTAATTGATTTCCTCTCTTTTACTTCCCCCCCAAAACTAACTTATACACAGTTCTTTACCAATTTAGAGAATAAAAGGTCTATTCACCAAGCTGCCGAGGGCAGCCGGGTGAATGACCGATCTGAAGTGAAGTGAGCCGAACACTGTTCGGCTATTCACTTCAGGCTGGTACGGCGGATTTCAGCCGTACATCGGCTGAAATTAGCCGTACATCGGCTTGCTTCGAGTGGCTTCGGGTCGGCCGAACATGCTCAGCATGTTCGGCTGACCCGAAGTGCAGAAGGAGTTCGACTCAGCCGATCCAACATCTGGATCGGCTGAGCCGAACCTCCGGCAGGCTTCTCACTGCTGCTCGGGCTATTCTTAAAGATGCCGAACAGCAGTGAGTGAATAGCTGAATGCCGCTGAGAGGCATTCGGCTCGGCTGTTCTGCTCGGTACCTCAGAGGGACCGAACAGAACAGAAAAAGAGTGAATACAGTAAAAAAAAGTAAATAGAAAACGATCGTGCGGAGCTAGCAGTGACAGCTAGCTCCTCCCAATAGTTTTCTATTGTCCGGCGCCTCTGCTGCTGTAAAAAAAAAACAGAAAAAAAAACTCTCCCGGGCGCTCTGGGAGCCTCCCGCTCCCGGCCGCCAAGGAGAGAAACACTGATGTGTCTATTTTTCTTTATTCTAACACGATCGATGTCAGAATAGAGAAAAAAAAGAGAATTTTCCCATTGAAAAGCATTGGGACATTACTATTGGCTATTTCAATTTGCAATAGCCAATAGTAAACTAGCATTGTACCCGCCCTCTGCTAATAAGCTAGCATTGTTCCCGCCCTCTGCTAATGGACCTGATGGGGAACTGCAGCAGAGGGCGGGTACAATGCTAGTTTACTATTGGCTATTGCAAATTGAAATAGCCAATAGTAATCTCCCAATGCTTTTCAATGGGAAAACTCTTTTTCTTTTTTTTTTTTCTATTCTGACATCGATCGTGTCAGAATAAAGAAAAAAAGACACAGCACTGTTTTTCTCCTGGGCGGCCGGGAGCAGGAGGCTCCCGGGGTGCCCGGGAGAGTTTGCTGTTTGGAGATCAGTGTCCCTGGTTAGCAGTTAACCAGGGACGCTGATCTCTCTGAAAGTGGCCGGAGCCAGCCATGAGATCACGGCTTTCAGCACGGCTCAGCCGAGCCGATGCATATGCGTTCGGCTCGGCTGAGCCGCTCGGCCCTTATCGGGAGCTGTACGGGCCATTGTGAATAGCCCGT
>NW_017306534.1:758295-767610 GCF_000935625.1 Nanorana parkeri
GCCGAGCCGATGCATATGCGTTCGGCTCGGCTGAGCCGCTCGGCCATGATCGGGAGCTGTACGGGCTATTATGAATAGCCCGTACAACACCCCTTTGGTTCTACTGAACCGAAGGGGTCCTGGGGCCGAAGCAAGCCGAAGGATCGGCCGAAGCTACGGCCAGATCCTTCGGCAGCTTCGTGAATAGACCCCTAAGTGCTTACCTCTAATGTTAAGAAATGGTTTATTCAAGTGTCTTTTTAAATATGTATTGCACCTAGCCTGTTGAGACAAAGAAAGAAAAGGCTGCCTAACAATGGGGGAACACATCACATTGTTATAATATATCCCTTCCACTCCATTTTACTTCAGATTGGTCAAAATGTTTTTTTTTGAGCTGTAGATTATATAAAAAAATATCTGACATTTATTATTTTTTGCTGCAGGATATTTTTTTTTCTGTTTGTAGAACATATTTATATAATTTGCCCCATATTCTTATCTACTTAAATATTTTTTTATATAATAGGTGGCGAAGGCAAAGAAGTGGCTATACCTATTCAGTCAATGACCATAATATTTCCCCATTATCAGCGGGTGTAGTCATTTCATAGAAATGTATTTACAGATTATCACAAAATTGTATTCTACATAATGACCAGTAAACTATGAAAAGGTTATGTGGAAAAAAAGATGATCCTAGCAGACGGGTGTTTCTTTGGGCATCAATGGTTCTACTTATAGTCTCCAGTAATGCAAATCCAGCCTTGGTGTACGGCATATTGTTGAGAATGAGATCTGGTTTAAAAATTAGAACATTTTGAAATAATTAACTAAACCCAATTAAGACTTTTCATGTGTTCTGTGAAAATGGAGAGTTGCAGACCCATACTTGACACACAAACTATTTTTGTCCATGCCTTCCTCTCCATTAAATCGTATTTCTCAAAAGTATAGCTCATACTGAGCAAAGCTTGTGCTGCCTTATAGGCGTTTTTCCTAGTCCATGGCTATGATCTAGGAATAACTGTGGCCACAAAAAGCAACAAAAATTCCAAACTAAGTCAATGAGTTGGAGACATAGGGACATTTTTACAATGAAAGTTGTAGTCTAATAGGGCTGAGTTATATGCAGGTTTTATATAAAAACAGCCATTTGTCATTAGCAAACCATGGGGTCATTAAGGGGGGGTCACTAAGTGCACAACCTTACATGCTTGTTTTTATTAAACCCAATTGATAAAAGTTTTTAACGCATAGCCACATAGTTACATAGTTACATAGCCACACTTGCATGTTGTCTTGTCTGTTCATTCATTTAGGTTATTGCATCTTTATTTCAGCACTGGCTCTTTTTGTTTTTTGGGACTATATAACTTCCATTTTCTGGTCACCCTAAGCACTAGCCAGGTACCTATAGTGCCACCACTCCCCACCCAGAACTACACAGTAGCCTGCAGCTGCTCTGTGAATCCACATGCACTGTAGCCTGGAGCTTGAACTTGTGACCTGCCCATCTCCCATTGTGTGACATTTTTGGTCATCACTGAATTTAGCCCAATAAATCTTATTTAAAGAAAAAAAAACTTACTGCAATATTTATTAGATATAAAACAAACAGTTCTTTTAGTTACTCGCCTATTCGAAAGCACATGGGCAGGGAAGTTTCATTCCATTTTTTTTTTCAATTTTGACCTTTACCCTGTCTAACAGCATTGGAGGGCCAGCAGAAATTCAATGAAACTTTCCCGTGTGAGTGCAAGAACTCATGGGGCATGTAGTACTCTAATGAGAGTAATTCCGGCAGGAGGTTAGGCGAAGCCCTGCACCTGGATGAAAGAACAGAGGACATTTGCCCAAGGTAAAAAAAACTTTAAAAGCACAGTAGAAAAAAAAAATGATGGCACTTATGACACATAGTTCATGGATTTACATAGAAAGCTAATTTGAAATTGGAGGATTAAATACATTTTTAATTGCTTTAGCTTAAATTCCATTGTCATTAATAACCTTAATACAAATTCCCTTTGGCAGTGGAATTCGGACTGTGGAATCTGTTATTCTGGCACTCCCACCAGACAGTGCAACTCCCTGAACTCTTTCCTGCAATGGACTCTGTCTTTCACTGCACTGGCCCCTCCACACTTTCTGTCTCCCATAAGCACATACACCTGCCCTCAACATACATTCCCTTACACTGACCAGCACTCGCTAGCTTCTGTCACCTGGGACTACCCATCACAGCAGCCTGCCTAATACCTATTCTGGGGATTGATAGTAGAACCCCCAGCTTTGCCTTTGCCTATTACCAGCTCCCTGCCACCTCCACTAACCCAAGCAGCATGCAGAGGGGAGAACCATACCTTCTTTCAGACGCTGCTCCCAGAAGGGATGACAGACTGCAGCAGCTTCTCTCCGCTCCCTGACTATACTGTGCAACATGCGGGGCTCAGAGAACAGTCTAAGTAGGAGATGGCTGCAGTGGCAAAGGAGCTCTTAGGCAGGCAGTTATCCCTCAGGCAGCAGAGGCTGGAGAAAGAGATGGCTGTCTGTATGCTGCTTGGGTTAGTGGAGGTGGCAAGGAGCTGGGGGCAGGCAGAGGCATAGCTGGGGGTTCTGCTGTCACATTCCCAGGCTTTGAGTGCTGGGGTAGATTGCTATGTCGGGTAGTGAAGGGTAACAGAAGCTGGGGAGCACTGTTTTGGAAAGGGGTGTTCAGGGCAAATGTTTGTTCTGGAGGACCATCTGTACCCTGCCCCCACATTTTTACCCAACTTCCCTTGCAAAGTCAGCAATCTCCCTTTATGTGCTGTTAGCCAGCATCCCTCCTGCAATCTCTTCCAGCTTGCCCTCCTCCTACTATTAACCTTGCACCAAGCCTGCGCCCCCCTGCTCTCATCAACCAATATACCTGTATCCACATTCTCTCAAACCCAACACCCTACACCCCTCTATTCTCTTGCTGACACTGCACCCCCTTCTCTTAGCATACACTGTGCAAACCAGCATGTCTGAAAGCCCCTTCTAAACACAAACTGCACCTCCCCTTCTCTCATCACCCACAGCATCTGCAGCCTCCCTTCTTTCACCACACATAGCATCTGCATCCTCCCTTCTCTCAGCACCCACTGCACCTTCACCCTCTCTTCTCTCAACACTCACCACATTTGCACCCTTCCTTCTTTCACCATCCACTACACATGTGCCTGTCCCTCTCTCACCATCCACTGTGCTTGCAACCCCCCTTATCCCACTGTGTCCTTCAACCATCTGCATGCCTTCCCCTTGTTCCCACTATTGTGCCCCTTCTCTCACTACCTGTTGTGCCTTCTCCCCTTCTTTTACTAATCCCCACACCTGCATCCCCCTCTTTTTTCAGCACCCAGTTCACCTGCACTTCCCCTTCTCTCTACACACACCCTGCCTGCAGTCCATCTTTCTCTGTACCACCTATGCCCCTGCACCCCTCATTTTCTCATCACTGATCACACCTGCACTCCTTCGCTCACCTCCCTGCACCCACTTCTCTTGCAGACACCACTTTCACTTAGCACCCGACACACCTTCAGCACCACTTTTCCCTGTACCCACCCTGTCTGCAGCCCCCCTTCTCTCAATACTAAACATGCCTACATCTCCACTTCTTTCATCACCCACCATGTCTGAACTCCTTTTTCCACTGCATCTGTACCATGCCTCCCACCACTTTACAGTGCATACTACCCACATTCTTACCTACATGTCTGCACAATGTTCCTCTCTCACCACTGTGTCTGACAATGCTCCCATGCCTTCATGCCACATACATACAGTATATGGGATAGCTGGATGTGGAAAGCATTTGGACCCCTTCATCAATCAAATTTTTTTTTTTTTATCCTTTCACAGCTTGCTCAATTTAATACAATACAACTTCCAAACTAATATTAGCTTGGAGCAGTTTATTTTGGTTAGAATAGTGTATTGGTTGTTGAATGTTGTCGGCTGCAGTACACCAATGCAGCTCTAAATGATACATACTACATCAGTTGTTCTTCCATGGAAAGCTCTGACCTCAGTGGACCGGTGAGCACAGGTTATTAGCGTGATCCAAATGCAAGTCTGTATAATCTTACTCTGCTACTGAACTTTTCACGTTGTAGCCTGGTATAAAATCAGTTGGCACTTTCAAGGTTATTCTCTCAGTTTGTGGATGTCTATATGCTGAAAATTATTTTCAAGAATCCTGGTTAATTTGCATTTCTTAAATCCACCTGACACCTAAATTCATCCTAATAAACCACATCTGCTACATCCTAATCTTCTGACCCCTGTAGCGCTCACTGAAAAAAAAGACACTTCCTGGATTTCCTTGCAAGTATTTCATTAGTTCATGTGGAAGCCAAACATCCAGCCCAGATTTTTCAATAATTTATGCTTGAGCCGACATTCTCTAGTGACCTTTCATTATTCTCCCAAAAAGTAAAAATTCAGCTTTTTTTTTAGACAAGCATTTTTCTTCCCTTGCTAATTCCTTTTAACCCATACATGATGCAGGGGTGGACTGAGTATGAAGAAAAGAATCATGTGGACAATACAGGAATTTCTAGAAAAATATGTACCGCCAAGGTAAAACTATAACCTCTTTTCCCTAACCTTTGCCGGGTCTTGAGAAACAAGTGGTAGCGACCAGTAGTGACTGGAAATGGCAGTGACAAGTTCAGCAATGATGTGCAAAGTACAGTAATATACTGTATATAAGCAAATAGACTTATATGAATCAATCCTCCCAGAAAAACGATTTGACCTGAATCTGGCAGAAGTGCACAATCCAGATTTTGTCTGATCATTTGCCTCCGCTTTACGCCCTTGTGTTCTGGTAAAAGTAAAGAGACTATGTAGAACCTATGGGAGGCTTTTAGAGCAAGCAAGTGATCTGGTTAGGGTCCCAACAATCCCTTTAGCTTAAAGCGGTAGTAAACCACGAACACAGACAGGGCAATAGTAGGCCCCCAAAATGTGCTAGTATGCACAGCATATTAGCAAATTATGGATGACCTACCTTACAGATGATGCCTTCCAGTTCGGCAATGTCAATGGTCTTCTTTGCCATCTTCTCCTGGTCTTCTTCTTCTCCACTTTATTGTTGATGATGAGCTGTGAATATTGAAAGTTGTCAAATATACAGCAGATTAAGCTGACTGACTGTTAAAAATAGAAAAAGACGTAAAGTATACCTAATTACAAGGCAGAACTGTTTTATATTGCAGCTTACCAGTCCTTAGGTAAGATGGCTAAAAAAAATGTTTCCCCTTTATTTTCACCTGGTAATCCTGCCAATAACAAACTTCCTGTCCTAGGATGGCTACACTCACGCACTTTACTGTATCTATGGTGGCAGCCATGGTTGTTACCCAGGCTCTTTCTATTACATGGGAGTAAGGGAATTATTTGTTTACACAAAGAAGACAACATTGTTTGTGCTTTTAGTTCAGTTCACAGGAAGAGACAAGGACACTGCATTTCTGGCAGGATCAACATTTATTTTCTGTACTTGCTGAATATCTATTTAGTCTGAAAAATGAAAATGAATGCAGCCATCACATATAAGGACTGGTACACTGCAATAGGACCTTCAGCTGCCATACGCTAAATAGTTCTGCAAGAGGGCACAGATCAGTGGCATAGGCAGAGGGACAGGTAAGTATTAAGTCTTTTCTTTATAGGCAGCGCTTTATTTTTATTTTCTATTTAGTGATAGAGTCACTTTAGGTGGAATTTGTGAAGCCTATCTGTAGCAAACAATAATCCCCGCGCAGCTACATCCTCATGTATCACTTGCCCCTCCCTTTTAGATTGTAAGCCCTCACGGGCAGGGCCCTCCTTACCATCTTGTCTTAAATTGTATTGTGACTGTAATGTCTTCTTTATATTGTAAAGCGCTGTACAAACTATTGGCGCTATATAAATCCTGTATAATAATAACCAGTCATCTCTGACCCTTTCCCTTATTTAATAACAGAATCCAGGGTTCTGCACATAGTCCTGTTTTACTAAAGTGGCAAATACGGCATATGCCATATGCTGACCAGGACAGAATGCCTACCAACAACCCTTACATTAAGCTGGATCAATGAGGATGTAAAGTAAGCCTTATTAAGTCGCCTGTTGATACTGGAAACACTCAAGTTGTAAGTAGCTGGATTTAGTAATAACTTTGTGGAGGTGGTTTACCAAAGGTGTATTAATTTTTACTCTTGGTTCCTCATTTACTAAAATTGAAATGAGTTAAAGTTCGGTGAAATAAAAGTGTTATTAAATGGCGTTATTATTAATCTGAAGTGAACCTGTGTTCTCTTTTAACATCTAATCATGTGAAGAAGAAGAAGTTCTAATATTTTAAATATGTTGATCCATGTGATTGGATGTTTGACCCAGTATTCACTTTACCTTACTTTAACAGTTTAGTATATTAGGCCAAGTTTCGCTTTGCGTTTACCATGTCGCAGTTTAGTAAATCAGACCTTCTAAATCATTTTGAGCATGCAAAATCTTTGCACTGATCTTGGGTATATTATTATCATTGGTATTTATAAAGCACCAACAATTTTCACAGCACTTTACACTGTGCACATTTACATCGCTCACTGCCCTTAAGGAGCTTACAATCTAAGGTCCCTATTTCACCTGCATATATACAGGGCCAAGTAACCTTCCAGTAAGTCTTTGGAGCATAGGAGGAAACCCACGCAAGACAGGGTGAATTCCTTGCAGATAGTGCCAGTGACCTAGTTTTGAACCAGGAACTTGAGGGCTGCAAGCAGAAGTGCTAACCACTGTGCCACCGTGCTGCCCAATATTTGAACATATTGATAACTTATGGTATAGCGGCAAGTAGGGATGTCCAGATACCAGTTCAGATACCAGTGCCGATACTTGGCATTTTCACAAGAACTACCAAGGTTGTAGCGGTTGCAGCTGGGACCTGGCTCTGGCTCTCCATCGCTGTCCTGAATTCATTAGTCTGTATTGTTTTAGAAAAGCTGTCACATGGCAATAAACAAAAATGTATCAGTACTCGTATCTGTGAGTACTTGGACAAGTATCAGTACTTGAACTTGGAAAAATGGTATCGGTGCATCAATTATATATATATATATATATTTAAAAAATGCATTAAAATGGGGATGCATAAATCCCAGGAGCTCCTTACGCTCCTTAGAAATGACAGCTGCCTCCTAACTTTAGAATTTTTCTCTAGTCTAGTCCTGGAGCTGGAAAAGTATCTGTACATGTACTTGTACTTGTACCGCGTTGGTACTTGGTATCTGAACATCCCTAGCGGCAAGGAATTCTGAATTTCTCCAACTTTCGCTTGGTGTATATATGTTCCAGTTATATACACAGGATACTCACCATAGGCCCTAGAACTGTCACATGACAAGAGAGTGATGTCGCCAATCCTCTTGGTCACCAACACTGGTGATTACTGTGCTAGCTGCAGGGTGGTAGGGGCGGTGAAGGGACGCAAGTAAGGTGAGTATATTGGAGTTGGGGGGGAAGGTTGCCTTTGCAGAGACACCATCACTTTGCAATGCGTGGGTAAGCTGGCAATAAATCTTTAAGGCAAACACTGCTATAATAGCAGAAAACATACACTCACTGAACATACACTATATTTTCCTTTTAAAGTTAGATAATCCATTAAACAACCTGATCTTAATCTATAAGTAAATATATAGTTACACCCATATCCGCCCCTCCCTATAACTATTTCACATTAAATATTTGGCCGGAATTCAGAACATGCATTACAAACACCATTTTGAAGAAGTACAATAAATAAAGTATTTGATGTATGGATTCTTGCGACAGAGAATAATTCTAAATCATTTTGATAAAGCTTTTTAAATTAGATCTGATAAAATGAAAGCATGTCTTTAATTTATTGTTTGCAGATATATCATATTCAGAGTTGCAGGAAGCTGATTTCTTTTGTTCTCTTTAAAAACTGTTTTTCAGCTTCTTTGTTCAGTGAGGCCATCCAATGGGGAACATGGTTGCATAATCTCTGTCGTAATTTCAAGGATAGGCGTTAGGTTTCTAGTTAACTTTTGCTCTGAGAAAGCTTTAGAATTATTGTAACACATGTATTACTGTAGCTAAAGAGTGTAAAACATAACATGAGATTAAAGAAAGCAATTCTAAATATGTTTGTCAAAAGTCAGTACAGCAGCATCTAAACAAATGCAGGAACTGATGTTGTGTAGAATGATTCATACACACATTCTACATTACTTAAAGAGACACCGCCACTTTGACCATTCCGTACCTAGCCCACCCACAGACATGCATACTTACCCAGCCATGCTCCCTTAACGTCTCCACTGTAGAATTCCTCCCTTTCTAAGCTAAGTGATGACTAGACATGTAATCCCCCCAAAATATGTTTAGTTTCGGATAAATTCAGATTTTTATTTCTTTCATTTTTTGGATTTCGGATTCAAAATGTGATTCGGTTCGCTATTCGGATTTCGTATCCATCCGAATTTTCATTTTGGAAAGATTCACAACACGAAGTCTCATGACCATGCCTATAATGCAATCTCCAACAGGCCAAAAAAATCTGATTGGTCAGAAAACAGTCACATGTCTTTAGTTTGGACGGATCTAAATTTTTGTTAAAGAAACATTCAGATTCGTTCGCATTCGGACGAGTTTGAATTCAGAAATTCAGATGCATCCGAATTTTGGAATTTAATGAAATTCCTACAAATATCCATTGCAAAAGAAATGAAATGTACATGTGTAGTGATGACTGGTATGGGAGCTCACACAGGAAAGAGGGTGTGACATCATTGCAAGCCCAAACCACCCCCCCACCACCACTTGACAGTGTTCAGGCCTTGTGGTTGACTGCTCAGACCCAAGCACTGTCACATGTTGGAGGTCACCGGCTCCCACATGCCCTAAACTTAATTCTGTTAGCAAGGGCTTTGGTAAAGCAGAGGGGTGGATAGTAAGTGATATTTGGCTTGTACACATGCTTCGGGTATGGCCAGTATCCACTCCATTGCCCTTTTGGAGAGCTGAGTATTAGGCCCCATTCACTCCGGATCTGTTGTGTTGTGTTACTATCTAGTTTTTGATGGATGGTAATTAGGGATGTCCCGATGCCACTTTTTCAGTCCCAAGTACAAGTACAAGTACATCCCCTCATGTACTTGCCGATACCAATTACCGATACTTTTTCTTAAAGGGACAGGTGACTTTAAATGATCCATAGTACAACTACATGTTATGTACTATGGATCATGGTTTAACCTATTCATGTTAGCAGGGGATAATTGTAACTCT
>NW_017306534.1:767856-790860 GCF_000935625.1 Nanorana parkeri
AAGGGAAACCAAAAATTAATGGGTGTGAATGGAGACAGTTCACACTGCAGCGTTGCTGTATGATGCGCTGAAAAAAACGTAGAGTTTGTGTCAAAAATGCATGCTAATGCAACGCAGCGCAAGCCTTTACAGTGAAGTATGTCCACTCAGGACATGTTATTTAACATAAAGCTTGACGAAAAGAGAAAAAGAGCGATGGAACGCAACGGATCAGAAGGAAATTACCAGGTACAATCACAAGTCAACGGATTTTAGTGTGCATGCATCCTCAGTCCTGTGTAAACTCCTGGTCAGATGGTGTTGGAGCTTGCACAGCGTTACATTCATCCTCCTCCCTATATGGCAGTGTTCAGACCTTCAACCTGGCCACTTGGGCTTCAACACTGTATCATGGGAGTATTTAAAGTCACAATAAAGGATACGCCCCCCCCCCCTCCCCATGCTAGTGTAAGGACTCACCTTAAATGATGCCTCTGGATCCGATCACCTTCTTCTTTCCTGTAGTTTTCGGGAGTCCCTCCAGCGCTGGTGCTGGTCTCTGATCCAGTGCTGACTCCTCTCTCTTCCTCGCACTTCCTGTCCCACGTAGTCTGTGCAGGTGCACGTTGCCTCCATTGACTTACCTTGTGTATCCCCTCATCTCCCGGCCGAAGATCTGTACTGCACATGCGCCCACCCCATGATTCTTTTTTAGATCTTCGGACGGGAGCATGCAGCAGAGACGAGACCAGACCTGAAAGGGCTGGGTATTTACCAAGTGAGAGTGACAAAGGTGAGCAACAGCAGATAGGTGTTCTCCCTACAATATAATTTGTCACTTTGCCTGGAATAGGCAAAGTGACATATTCTATTTAGGCATGCACCAAAACGCCATGCATAGGAGACTTAGGGTACATAAAACCGGCAAAATAGCCTTGGAGGCCTTCCTTGCTTTAAGCATGAGTAGACTGTCTAACTTTCTGAAATGCTCCATATAACTTGAAATAAACTAAAGCCCTGGTAAAGTTAAAAAATCCCAATCCAACATAATGACAATACATTTAAACAAAGCTGTAACAATGATAGGAAAACAGAGAGAAAATAAAGGTATGGTGGATGAGAAAAGGTTCAGTTGGTGCCGTGATTCCTGCATTCAAGGCTCCTCTAACAAAGCTCAAGGGCTTATATAAAGAAGGGCTTTATGAGTTGGAGGTAGTCATCACCCCATGGTAGGGGAGTGTGACACTGGAGTGGGCAATGTACATTTAAAATAAAAACAAAAATCCAGCATTAGGTAGAAATATTCATGAATTTCAGAATTTAGGGCAGGACTTTTATATGCGTGGTGTATTGTGTCCACATATACATAGCAAGCATTTATTGTTTATCTACAGCAGTGGTCTCAAAGTACCGGCCCGCGGGCCGGTACTATGTGGCCCGCAGCCAGCTCACAAGTCTGGTATGCGGTCACGGACCGCGTACCAGACTTGCGGTAGCAGCTACACGGTCTGCATCTCTGTCGGATGCAGACCGCATAGCTTCTTCTGTGGCGGCACTCGTATCCTTTCGGCCGGCGTCTTCACTGAACGCTGGCCAAAAGGATTGATTAGTAAGGTCTGCCAAGGTCTTACCAATCCACCACTACATCACCAGGGATCGATTATTGTACATTGTCGAGTGGCCCCCGAGGGACTTGAGTTTGAGACCCCTAATCTACATCTCTTTATAGGTCTTGCATGCAGTGTTCAGTTTCCAAAAGTAAGCTTTATTCTAAAGGTGTCCATACACCTTACAATTATCTGCAGATTTTCTGTGATCAGATGGAAAAAGTGCAACAGATTGGCCCAGGTGGAGATTACTCCATCCACACAGTTAAGTGTAGATGGAGGAATCTGTTGCACTTTTTCCATCTGGCCATAGAAAATCTACAGATAATTGTTAGGTGTATGGCCAGCTTTAGCTGAAAAACACAGTTGATCTTATATTGCTGAGTTCCATAAGCTCAGCCCCATTAACACACTTAAGCCAAATGTTTAAACGGGTGCACCATGACTTCTAGAGGTTACCGTGTCACACAACTAATAAGGGAGCATAATGCAGTCAGCACACATCCAGTCATCACCCTTCCCTAATATAGTGGAGGATTAGAGTGAAAGAAAGCATCATTTCTTAACAGTGATAGTTACTGTGTTGGGATCAGCACCTTTTCATTAAAGTCAAGTTGCCGTGTCCACTAATCTTGCATTCTACGAAACTTTTCTTTTATGAAAAAATATTTTGTTGAAGCTGGATATTGTTTCATGAACATTCTGATCACCCTAAGGCGAAGTTCACATTCCTTTGTCACCAGCTGCTAAAATTGGTTGTTAACCCTTTTGCCTCCTTCAACTTCCAGGCTGATTAATGTTAAAGGTCAGTCATTGTGTCTCTACACCTTTCCTCCTGTTATTAGATGCCACTTTTATTAAAAACTGCTTCACTTTTATTTTGATGTTGACCAGGAAGAGAGGCTTGTGTTCTACTGCTGCTTTTTCCATGGCTGGGGACCCACTTTATTTGTAACCAATATGGTCTCCAAAATGTAAGATTCTCCTTTTGCAGCCTTTCAGACACTGCTGAGCTATAACTGTATTTATAACTGACAGAGTCCTAGACTAATCTTTTTTTAGTGTGTCACTATGGGGGGAAAAAACAATATATGATGCAGTCTGTTGCTAGCATTAACATAGCAATTTTACATTTCCTGTGTTCCCCTGTAACATAGTTTTTTACTTATTGATCCCGCCAGTAGATCTGTTATTTTCCCACTTCCATTACCAGGCCAAGCTGTCTGGTGAAAGTGAACTTTAAAGGGGTTGGGACAAACCATTTACATTGACAGGGGTACTGTGCCTGCAATGGTCAGATTTGATTTATGTGCTTTAAAACTTTTTTTTTCCAAAAGGAAATAAAAGACTTCCACTCTAATAAATATTAGATAGGTTTCTGTGAGGTGGCTGCTGGCCTCCTGTCATAATATCAAGATTTCTCAACAAATGTTGATTAAACAAATGTTCCTATCATTGTGTTATGGCACTGGAAAGTATCATGTTAGGTCTCCTGGGCTCACACTGTTGCGGCTGTTGTGCATAAAGATCACTGTTGTGTCTATGGCTGACTGCACTTTTGACAGCTATGATATGTTAAGAGAAGGGTGAAGCCAACAGTCCCCCTATCATGTGCCTCTGCAATTTAAAAAAATAGCAACCCTCTTTGTCTGAAAAACCTTTAAGGGCCTATTTTCACTTGTGTATTGTGGCAAAGTGTGCTAAAACATGCATTGCTGCAATACGCAACAACGTACCTGCTCTATATGTGGTACATAGCAGTGTAGTAGAATGCAATGCAATGTAATCTCCTAAATGTACATATTTGATCCACTGTGGTGTGTTTGCATCCCATTAATAATAAATTGACTGAATTAATGCAATGCATGTCAACGCGCAAAGTAAACTGTACTGCAACAAATTGTTACAATGTGAATAAGCCTTTAAGAAGAATAAAAAGATGAAAAAAATCCAGCCTGTCAGTGTGGTTCGCTCTCATTCTCTGCATCTTCACTGCAGGCAGAGTCAAACAAAAAAAGATAAAACTTGGCAAATATGGCCTTTCCTACAGCCTTGAATCACTGCTACAGTCATTTGATGGTACTGTGCATGGAGAAAGTATATGATCTGCAGCATTAGTAGAAAATACTGTTAGAGATGCTGAGATATCTGAATGCACATAACTCCCTTCCTTCCAGAAAGTAGCCACAATCCATGCTGACAATTCATTATCATCTGTCAGGTTTACTCGGGCCCTCATTTGTATATTGAGGGAGATCTTAGCAGATACAAAAGGTTTTTCGCTGCAGTATATATTTGCATTTCCATTTTAAAGTTTTTCTATTATAGGTATTTATATAGCGCCGATAATTTTACACAGCACTTTTACATACTGCACATTCACATCAGTCCCTGCCCTCAAGGAGCTTACAAGCTTAGGTCCCTATATCACGTGCATACATACGGTATCACATGCATATATACAGGCCCATTTAGACAGAAGCCAGTTAACCTTCCAGCATTTTTTTGGAGTGTGGGAGGAAACTGGAGTGCCCGGAAGAAAAACCAACCCAAGCACAGGGAGAACCTGCAAACTCCTTGCAGATAGTGACCTGGCTGGCATTCAAACCAGGGACCATCAGTGCTGCAAGGCAGAAGCGCTAACCACTACACCACTGTGCTGCCATTTAAACTAATGATAACATTTGGCTAAACATTTTTGTTTTTGTTCATTGGACAACAATCTATCCCTCAAAACATAATTTCTAACTACCCACACTTATCCTCACATAAATACACATACGTGCATACTAGTTATTACTGTAGCATAGCTTGTCATAAACAGTACTCCATTCTACAGATGAGCTCAAGTTCAGACTAAACCTAAGCTCATCTAAACTCAAAAGGAACTGTCAATGGTAGCCCAAACAGCTGGGGTATTCCCCACCCAGCACCATAAACAAATGGTCAAGGTTATTGACCAAAATATGGCCATGTGACAATATGAGGACAATTATGTCACCAGCATCCCACCCCTATGTGTTCCTTTGCAGGAAATGCCCCAGCCACAGCTTATTTGGCCAGCACTTCAGGTGTTGGATGAGCTAGGGGTTGGTCTAAACCCGGAACATGCTTGCCTTGTCAAGAAGAAAACAAAAAATATGTATATTTCCGGCCCTAAGCTTTAATATCCAGTCCAGTGACTGGTTCCAAAGGTTATCTGTTGCAGCTGTTCCGCACCCATATATCCACCTCATTATTGTCTAAACAAACCATTGTTGGATTATCACTGGTCCCCAGAAAGAGATGCTGGGTATATATTAGCCCTGTCCCGTAGCTTCTTTCACAGCAGGCTGCCTAAGCCCACAAGAGAGCATCCTTTTGTCTCTGGTTTGGCCATCCATCCAAGCTTTGTATTCTTGCTACAAAAAAAGCCATCAGCATTAGCAACCCTGTATGTGTTAAAGGTCACACTCATACGATACCACTTTAAAACTTCTCCAGGAAATTTGTATGAACTTGCAGAACTGTTTGGAATTAGACATTTCAGATTTCTGTCTATTCAAAGAAAAAATAAACAACACACATCATCCAGGCAGTTGTTTCCAACTCCTTATCAATCTTTCAGCACACTCAGGCAGATCCTGCATCAATGGTCTAGTTTTGGCATGTGTCTTTGCTGATGATCACTGATAAAGTGTAACATAAGAGAGGAGGCTTATGTCATAACAGTGGTCACAAAAAATGCAGTTATTGATATGAGCGCTATCAATAGACTATTAGAAGGACACACTGGAATCCATGTACTTGTGCTAATCTCCGTTTGTTTAAATATCTACATTTTTAATACAAAAATGCTGCCAATTTGTAAGCCATGCTGTTTATTTAAATGTTATGAAATCTGACTTCACTTCCATTGTATTTTAAGGATTTAGCAATTACATATTTTGTGAGTGCCAGGTCTACTTTATTCTGTGTGAGTGCGTCACTAATATACGGCAAGTGATCTATAGTTTTGTAGCAAGTCACAAGTACAGGGATATTCAAACACCATAAAAGACTGGTAACACTTTTAGCCGTCCTGTTGTGTTCCTGCTGTGGCTAGCATGTGCGAGACTTGTATGCTTTTGCTGATGATTAAAGTGACATTGTCCTTCCTTTTGGAGTGTGGCTACTTTTGTTCCCCATGGTCCCTGTGTGTGTTGTAAAGTAGACACCCCTCAAAGCTCGCTATTGTGATAGACTAAAATCCCACATTTAGTTTACTAACTTGTATTGACTTTGTAATACGTCACGGGACTGAGCTTGGAGCGGTGGCTACTTTACAACACATTATTGAATAGTATGTAGGGGTCACCTCTGACATGCTTCAACCTGAGTAAAGTGCATGTCCGTATGAAGCGTGTCAGAGGTGACTCCAGCTATTTTTTAAGAACATTTTCTGCAATCAGGAATTCAGTAATTCATTTTATCTATGGTCAAAAACAAAAAATACATTTGTATTTCTAAATTGAGTTCCATATGTTCTATCCCACTGCTAATATCCATATTGATCTAGAGGTATGTTATTTTTTAAAGATGCCCATAGGATGTACTTCCTCAATGCACTGATACAATTTCACTCAGTCCTGTGAATATGCACTGACCACTATAACTAAGCCTGCCGTCTGAACTACAACTCAATGTCTGAACAATGTAACATCATTGCTTGCTGGAAGCAATGCATGCTGGGATATTTAGCCTTGAGAAATTGAGATTTCACCACAAGCAGTAGCAAAAGAGTTGCAAAGTACACTGGGATTCCAGGAAATTGTTGAAAGTGATGGGCAGACAGAAGGCAGCACTCACTACATAAAAGGATTTTATCAAGTAAGCTTTGATCGCATTATCAACAACAACTATAGTATGTATTCCTATTACAATGCTGAAGTTATAACAGGATAGTATATATTGTGACTGTACAGCTCCTTTAAAAAGGAACCTGCCATTATAGGAATATGAGAGCTACCCTTGCTGGCCTATTTATAAACGTCCAAGCTCCAGGGTTGGCATCATCTTTTGTTTCACTCCTTATTGAGTCACTCACCTGGAACAAGCATATAGTCAGTGAAATGCCAGGGCATTCAATATTAACCTACTTGTCCCAGTTGGTTAGGAAGGATAATGGTGACAGCTTATGTAATATCATTGAAAGCGGTTCCCTTTAAGCCGTTAGGTTGCTTTAAAGAAGAACTATGAGTGAGTGCTTTTCACTCACCACATAGTTCTAGCCGACCTGTGACAATGAGACACCTGTGACAATGAGTAGATCGGGAGGTGAGCGAACACATACCGGCGTTCGCTCACCTCTCGATCCTGTCACTGCTCTCTGCCGTGACAGGGGAGGGGCTGGACTCCCCCCTCCCCGCTCCGATCTGCCAGCGCTGACTGGCGGAACAGACAGGGGAGGGGGCGGTAACAGCTGGCTCTGCCTTTAGATAGGCAGAGCCAGCTGTCAGTCACGCAGCTGGGCGGATCCCGGCACAATTGTCGGGATCCGCTTCAGCTGCGGCGTCTCAGTATACCGCGAGCAGCTGCTCAAGGTATACTGCAGGGAAAAGACTTAACCCCATAGTTCTCCTTTAAGCATACAGTATTTGCCTGCTCATAGGAACATCTAACTCAGAATATTAAAGTAATAAGACTTCTGTTTGCAAGTGTTTGTATACATTAAGTAAATTGGCTTCTAGTGACTGAAAGTTTAAATCTGATTGGCTGTCATCAAGTAATACAGAACTTTTTTTTTTTTTAGGTTTAGGCCAGTGGCGTAACAATCGCCATAGCGACCCAGGCGGCCGCTATGGGGCCCGGGCACAGAGGGGCCCGGCCAGGGCATCCCTCTGATGCCGTGCGGGCCGCCTGAGTCGCTATGGCATATAAGGGTGCTGGCTGCCAAGAAGAACGCGCCACTGTTAGATCACTGACAACCTGTCAGTGATGTGTGCAGTGGCACGTTCTTCCTCACATCTGCCGCTGAGCTGTGTCAGTGACAGCCAGCAGCTGCTGCAGAAGAGACTGGACCTGGCGTTTGCAGTGAAGGAGGAGGCTTGGCCCGGCCCGGCGACCTAAGAGCAGGAGGGGCCAGTGATGTAAGAGGAGGCAGGGCCCATTGATAGAGGAGAAGACAGGGCCCAACGATGAAAGAGGAGGTGGGGCCCGGGGATGGAAGAGGAGGCGGGGCCTGGCGACCACGAAGGCGGACTGCGCTGACAGGTAAGAGGTGTGCAGCCCACCTGGGACCCGGCAGAGCCCGCCATAGAGAGTCTATGGCAGGCTCTGCAGGGTCACTCTCAGGTGGGCTGTTTGGTAAATCAGGTGGGCTCTGCAAGGGGCATAACTAGAAATCACAGGGCCCCATACAAAATTTTGCTATGGGGCCCTGTGATTTCTAGTTACGCCCCTGGTTTAGGCCCTTGCTCTGCTATATGCCATCACTGCTGTGGAATTGGAGACAGGCTGGAGAGAGTGCTACCTTCACTGTATAACTTTTTTTTTTACCATAGGCAAAAACGAGCAGTTAACCCTTTCTGCAGGGGTTAAGAAAATTTGTGCCCAGAGTTCTTCTTTAGGTGGTTATGGCTGAATTGGCAAACCAACTTACTTTACATCCCACAAGCAGCCTATACTTAGCTTTCAATTGCACCCCACTGCTCCACTTAGCTGGTCCTTCTGCCACACAGTGCTGAGCATATCACCAGGTACTAGTGTTGTCACATGATTAAGAGATGATTATACCGAAAAAAAATGTCCTTGCTCCCAGTACCTGAAAGGGAAAGCGGGGCCAAGGGAAAGGCGATTATTTGCTGCTGGTGGACTGGGCTATAAAGCAAACTTGTTGGGTTGCCCTACATAGGCAAATCACTAGTTTGCAATAATAACAGTGCCTCATAGGCTATTTTAGGGCAACGCATCAAAGATGAGTTCTGGGTAAAGTAAAGTGGGATGGGGGTCCTCAAAGCACCGCAAGGGTCAAATGTTCGCTTTTGTCAAGGGGATCATTAGAAAGCAGTTTTAAGCTGGCCATGCATGCATAGATTTCTAATAGATTCCTCCATCCATGCTAAACAGCGTGCATAGGGGAATCTCTCCTGCCGGGCTATTGTATTCTGACAGCCGTCACCTGCCACTGTCAGGGTACCCATCACAGTTTGGCCAATAATTCTCCACTTGGCTTCAACAAAAGTCTATTTAAAAATGGCAGCAGGAGTTGGATGAACATCAAGCAGTATATGGACAACTTTACTTCTGGGCTCGTACATACGGGCATGCATGTCCATACAACGTACACGCCTGTAAAAAGACCCCATCCCGGGAGGGACAGGTGCTGTGTGTAATTGCTTGCAGCAGCCTGTTCATCCCTACATGGGTCCGCACTTGGAAACAGACAGTGTGCATCTAAGTGCAGACACCCGGACCCACACGGGTGTGCGTATGACTGCGTGCAATTGCGTGCAGCCACATCCTCCCATAGGGAAGAACAGGCTGCTGCGCGCACTTACAGCATCTGTCCCTTATGGGATGGGGTCTTTTTACGGACGTGCATGGCGTGCGGACATGTATGCCTGTCTGAAAGAGCCCTTAGAAGTTGTCAGTAGGAGCTTTCTAGTAGCCCTGCTACTTGCCATATTTTAACACAGCAAGTAGCTTGAGATACTGTATGTACCCCCAACAAGAGTGGGTGACGAACCATACAAAATTCCGCAACAAATAATAAAGAGGGGGCTCAGTGAATGCTGTCAGAATAACAAAGTATCTGTTGAACTGCTCCGACCTTAATATATGCTCCTGACAAGCACCATAAGAAGACATTGGAAGTTTGAGGATAATAAAATGACATTACATGAGGATTGCACTCAATTAGTGACTCTGCAAAATTTAAAACAAGGAAAAAGAAGAGAGGGCAGGAGAAGCAAAGGAACAAAACAAAATCACCAAAATAATTACTAAAAGAAGAGCTAGGGGTGGGCCACTGCCAGGGCCGGATTTCCCACCAGTGCACAGACAAGGTCCATAAAGGCATGGATGAGCAAGTTTGGGGTGGAGGAACTTGACTGGCCTGCACAGAGTCCTGACCTCAACCTGAAAAAACACCTTTGGTATGAATTAGAGCGGAGACTGCGAGCCAGGCCTTCTTGTCCAACATCAGTACCTGACCTCACAAATGGTCCAACATTCCCATAGACACACTCCTAAACCTTGTGGATGCCTTCCCAGAAGAGTTGAAGCTATTATAGAGGCAAAGGATGGTTTAGGAGTATGTCTATGGGACCCCGCTCTGTCATTTTACGTGGCCTACCACTTCGTGGCTGAGTTGCTGCTGTTCCCAGTTGCTTCCACTTTGTTATAATACCACTAACAGTTGACCGTGGAATATTTAGTAGCAAGGACATTTCACGGATGGACTTATTGCACAGGTGGCAACCTATCACTGTATCACACTTGAGTTCACTGATCTCCTCAGAGCGACTTAATCTTTCTCAAATGTTTGTAGAAGCGTCTGCATGCCTAGGTGCTTGATTTCATACACCTGTGACCATGGAGGTGATTGGAACACCTGAATCCAATTATTTGGAGAGGTGTCCCAATACTTTTGGCAATATAGTGTATGTCACCTGTAATTGTATGCTATTATAAGGTATCTATTATTTTTCTGTCTTATTTTTTCACCACTCCAAGCTATCATTTCTACATAACTTTTGTCTTTTTGTAAGACTGAAATATTTACACTGACTCTTGGTTTCAGGGGTTCACCTTGCCCTTAGAAAACCGCAGATTGATGGCCTTGGCTAGAACAGAAGCATTGCCGTTTTACCTATCTGACACTGGGAGAAGCTCGCTTCCTCATTTAACCCTTGAACTTGAATGCAGAACACAACCCCTCTCTTAACACAATATTCATGATGCTATTATGCGGGTTATTATTTCATAGGTGACAGTCTCCAGTGTTGGCAAATGCTGGACGATGTCTCCACCTCACCTAAGTAATACAGAGAAATAGTGTTTGACTCAAGCTCCCAGCATTAAAGTGCGGGTCTTGCGACCTTTACTAAAATATGTCATTGCCTAATGCTTTTCCAATCCATTTGCTGAAATTTATTTGCCTGCGTTCCGACACAGGAAGTGAAGACGGCGAATATATCGTCCCCAAACAAGCCCATTTTCTAAATCTTCCCTCAATAATCTGCGTGCTTATCCGGTGATTAACTGTCAGCTTCATAACTGTTTTAAGGCAAATGTCTTAGAGATGATGTTTCATTTAGAGTAAATTCAGAAGTAATTATACGTTAAGTATAAGTCGATTAGTCAAGTTGCATGTTCAGCGATAAGGAGCAGGAACCCTGCAATCCCCGGCTTTCGTCTGGTGTCTGTTGCGGAGCAGCAAAACTGTTCTGTCAGCTCTGTCCGTACCACTTGCTTTCCCTAATTGTTAAGAAGAAAACTTGTCAAACGCGTTAACTGAGTTTTTATTGGAGAGGTTGTCGCTTGACAACGCACCCTGACGTCGCGGCCAGAGTGGAATAGGGTTACTAATTGATGCCATACTACAACCTGTTGCTTAACCCTGCAGCTGCCAGGCAGTTCTATTTTCTCATGATTGCATTCATTTAAGTGCATCAAAAATCAAGAATAAGAGGCTGGTACACGCACTGCAGGATCAAGGTCAAAACAACAGAGCTAGTGAAAACTGTAGATGTGTGGTTTAAAAGAGCATTTTGTTTTTAACACTGTGACCGATTTAAAGCAGGGGATTACCAGCACAGAGTGATATGACTGCTGGCATATTACGGGTGAAGCTTCATCCAAAAGAAGACACAAAGGGAAGTGAAGATTCTCTATCTATCTATCTATCTATCTATCTATCTATCTATCTATCTATCTATCTATCTATCTATCTATCTATCTCTGTCTCATCTATTTACTATAAACTAAACTCTGTTAGAGGATCATTTGGTTAGCTCCAATCCTATGTAAGCCCATACAACGTTTCCAGAAAAAAATAATCTAAAAATGACTGCTTTACTAATTTAATGGAAATGTGTGAAGTCATGTCTATCTATCTATCTATCTATCTATCTATCTATCTATCTATCTATCTATCTATCTATCTATCTATCTATCTATCTATCTATCTATCTATCTATCTATCTATCTATCAAGCAATGTTAACAGAAACTATTTTCCTCAGTTTATTATATTACAAAATAATCAAAAGTTGCTAACAGATATTTTATGTATATTCACTTTGACTCACTGACTGAGTAACTGACTGACTCTCTCACTCACACATTCACTCACTCACTTACTTGTCATACATCCACTTACTCACTCAGTCACACACACACACACAAACACACACACACACACTCAATGTTGAACTTACACACTGGGGTTGATTTACTAACCTTATAAACACGCCACGAACAAGTATACACCTCTGTAGTGTGTTCCCTCCCAGCATGATCTATTGGTGGAATCTAGACACCTTTGTAGTGTGTACACACCCAGCAGGTGTGTTGTGCAAAACCCTGCATGAATTGCAAGGTGGTGTTGTGTAAATTAGCTCTATGTTGTGTTGCTTGCATTGATGAATGCAGGAATGTAAATGCATGAGCTAACCATTTTTATCTAAACTGTGAAGCAGTATTATATATGCATCATGTGCATGATTTTTCCATATATGGCATTAGTGGAAATATGCTTTTAGAGACTTTTTGGTTGATAAATACGTTTTGCTATGTAAAAATCACACGCACCTAGTGTGTGCGTGTGTTTAGGTTAGTAAATCACCCCCACTCATTCACTTACATACATATTCACTTACTCGCCTACTTGCACATTGCCTAATTCATTCACACATTAACTCACAAACATATTCACTCACTCACGCACCGACCCACTCACCTACACATACATTTACTTACTCACTCACTTATTCACTCACACATTAACCCACTTACACACTCACTTGCCCATACATTCACATACTCAGCTACTTGTCCATTCATTCATTCATTTACTCTCTCACTCACTCACTCACTCACTCACTCATTTACTCACTGACGTATACATTTACTTCACACATTCACTCACTTACACATTCACTCACTCATTCACTTACACATCAACTTACTTTTCAATTCTTATTTACAATTCACTCATTTGCTCATACATTTACTTATTCATTCACTTATTTACTCACTCACTCACCTACAAACACATTTACTTACTCACTCACACATTAACTCACTTACACATTCACTCACATATTACTTCACTTATACATCCACTCACTTGCTAATACATTCACTTACTCACTCACTCACTCACTTGCTAATACATTCACTTCCTCACTCACTCACTCACTCACTCACTCACTCGCCTAATTTCACATTCACTTACTCACACATGAATTCACACCTTCACTTACTTGTTTACTCATTTATTTACTCACTTTTACTTATTCATGCACACATTCACTCAGTCACACATTCTTTTTCGCCTGTATACATGATAGTGTTGCAGTTATTTGCACACTGTATATTATATATTCTCTTATCTTTATTTTATGATAGACGCTCTGAGCTTATGGCCATATAATTGTATTACATATTTTCTATCAATGTCCATATGTTTTGCATATAATGAGAACCTCTAACTCATAATATATCTGTTTTTTACTGTTGTAGTTGTAATCAGCATGTAATAAGTGTAACTTCACTGTGATATCTAGTTTTAGATTGGGATGAAAGTATCTTCAGGCGAGGGGTGCCAGAGGACTAGGACTTAAAATACTCAGTGTGGTGAATGGGTCAGTTTACATGCCGACACCTTTTATCTGATGGACATTCCGGGGGTGACGTTTCAGCAATTGAGTCCCCTGGCTCCGTCCACCTGCTGTGGTCAGTCCAAGGGTTCTCTTTTACTTTTTTTGTACATGACACAGCAGGTGGATTCAGAGTCACAAAATATACTTCTGATGACTTCTCCAGGTATAGATTAGATATGAGTATCTGTCTTATAGAGGAAATGACTAACACGTCTATGTTTTACATCAGCACAGCATTCCTATGTCCACTTCAAACCCCTTTATTCTCATAGAAAAGAAAGTCATACTGCACTCCAAAAGAACTTGTATGAATGTATTGAAGATTAAAATCCTACCTACCACCTTGAACTCCTCCTTCTAATAGGTTTCACCCACAATAGACACTAAAACGGGGAAAAGAAAAATAAACTCCCCCCACACTACAGGGTTTAAATTAGGTTAAATACTCATTTTACTATGGGTACCAGCAATTGGACTTCCCTATTCCCTTGTTCCTGAAGGCCGCCTCCGTGTAATGTGGCCTGGCCCCAGAGCCCTTTTCTCTAAATGTAATCAATTGATTGCAGGAACTATGCCGTCTTTAAGTACAATGCAGGGCCCTGCATTCTCATGAGGACACCAAGAGAGCACCCACAAGGAGAGCGCCCGCTGCCAGGGATTGAAGTCACAGTGTGAAAGTAGATGTCAAACACTAAAATCTTATACAAGCTTCAACATGTTAATGTAATTCCAAAATTCGTTTTCATATTGTTTTTTTTTTTCTCTACAGCTTTCAATAAAAATGATCCCTGTAGATGCTGCGACTGTGGTCCTTGCTTAGGCACTTCCTTTTATGGGGTGACAACTGTCTTCTACATCGGCTCCTGCCTTTTCCCCCTTTTCACATGCACCCTTTGGTGGAGACTACACACATTGCGCAGGCATGGATTAGTGTTGTCACTTTTAGGCACCCAATCCAGAGCAATGATGTGCAGCCAAAACTGTGGGTGCATGCAGACAGGAAGTGGCTGAAAAGAGCTGGATGAGATCAGCAGCGCTAAGCAACAAAAGAGAATGAAAAAAAGTAAAAACTGAATTGTACGGCCAAACAAACCATGGTTGTTGTTTATGATACACAGCACTACGGCAAAAGTCACCCGTTTAGGGGTTAGGTCTGCCTTACCTTAATAAACTGCCCATGCTAAATAAATGTACTTAGGGAAATCAATAAACTTACAGATAGCAACATGCTTATGTCTTTAGGAGCAATGTAATTTTCTCACTTGTCCTTCCTGCCTGGGCCCCACATTCTGCACCACCATTTTAAAAACAACCTCGTCGGTGGCCGACTTCTTCTTCTTTTCTGTGCCAGCCCACTGATGATGTCTGCGCCAGATCTTGTGCATATGGCTCGAGATCTGGTAGGAGTTCAGGTGCAATCTGCCTGGAAAGCACTGGTGACGTAGCCTTCCCAGGCGTCAGCTGTGAGGCCCTGACTACATCACCAGTGCCTAGTGAAAACCAGAAGTTGAAAAATAAATTTAAGTTTAAAAAAAAAAAAAACTTTGATTGAAAAGATTAAATAGGCATGAGCATGAAGAGTTGCATTCACCATGTATTTTTGTGATTGGGGGTAAAGGTCTGCGTTATCATGATAGCCAGGCAAATACCATTTTAAAAAGCTGTTGAGCATCGGCCACCCTATATTCCTTTAAAAAAAAAAATCTTAAACCTTGTACTTTTGAAAATGAACATTAGCCAAATAAAGTAAAGTAAATCTATGCAATAACCTATACAAAAACCCCTAAAGTAATGTCTATGCATCTTGGTTGCTCTGATGGTGAGTCTTTGAACACTAATCTCTTGTACATATCATATGTTTAGTGCATCAGTTCTACACAAGCTATATGAGTTTTTAAACCTAATCTTCCACAATTACAGCTTCTTCCAGGGAGTAAAAGCAATCTTTGTTGCCATGTAAGTGAGCTGTAACAAAATGATCACACGACCTTTGTCACACTTCTAAAAGTGAGCATGGTACATCTCAAGCAAAGGTCTATAAAACATCAAATCCCAATGAATTTTCTTTAGAATTCATCATACTTCATTTTGCTTTTTTTTTCTCTCCATATTTTGACATGAATATATTAATGTAATACAGCCATAGTTCATAGACATATTACAAACATCTGTCCTTAGTTTGTCTTATAATTGCACATGTGGCTGCTATAAGCAGTTTCAGAAGTTGGAGTACCTAAAAAGAGTAGTTCCAACAATGGCCACTAGATGAGGCTGGGGTACTGTCAAACTGCAAGTAGACTCCTATCTACTGCTTTCATTCAACCTCTTTAAAAAAAAAAAAAAAAGCCTCAAACAAAATTGCTATTTGTTTTTCCTGTCTTTATATTTCATACTTATGTGGGAATCATAAGCTTTACTTTTATTTTATATACTACACATATTTGCTGCTGAGCGATAGCAACAGGTAATATTTCCACATAAGCCATAAAAATCTCATTTAATATTAGTCCATTGCTATATAGGCGACCTCTAAATTAGTTATTTTGCTTATAACATCTCTGCAGCGAGCAGTCTGTACATACCCACATTGTGAAAGTAGGTAGCTTGTGCACATAATAAACATGTCCTATGGATACGTTGATCGTCTGCTTATTTTGATATTCCGAATCCTCACCAGCAGCTTGCTGCTCTGTTTAAGTCTTTCTTTCATACAGCAACAATGTACTAAAATAGCAAAAGACATATTATACACTGAAATTAAATGTTGATTATTTATTTTCCATCTCTTCCGCTCTCAACCGTTTGTGACTAGTAGCTGTTTTAATGCCAAACCTATAATTTCATTTATAAAGAACTGTCTTGCACCGCGTGCAGTTTATTTAAAACATACAAAAGATTCTTGTCCAATTTTGTTATGCATTTTATTTATAATTGCATGCATGTATTTTAACTTCGTATTCAGACTTCCTTCAAAATGACAAGATTTTAATTTAATAAAATGAACATTTATTTGAATTCTTCCTTTTTTTTATGCACGTGTAAAATATATCAACATATTAAATTCTTAAGAAATCGTGAACACATAAAAAGGAGGATCAATCATCTTTGCATTTCAAAAATAAAAGTGTACCCGCTCTTGTGATTTAAATTTTTGCCGGAAGAACTGGTAACTCTACATTCAAGGACATTGATACACAAATATAAATAATCAGTTCATTGGCTGACTATCAATATAATATTTTGTTTATGATAAAATTAATTATAGTTGAAAAGCTGTTTTGACATCCATTTCGCAGGTTAGATGCCAGTGCAGACTTCTTTAGGCTTTTTGCTGACATCACCTTAGGAATCAAGCAGCTAAAGATTAAATACTTCACTTTAGACGCTTTTTTTTTTTACTCCTTCCAGTGCGCTTCCCCATTACTCCATTGCTACTAATTACAGTTAAACAATATAATGAGCTGCAACCAATGCAAATTAGGTCAGAATGTCTAATTATCTTGAATACCAATAACAACATTAATAATACAAGTTTCTGATGTGCTTTTATAAATGCAGAACAGTTACACTCTGTCTACTCTGTTTTGGATTCTGGAAGGAGAGGAACAGAAAAGGAAAAGAAAATTGGAAATGTGATTATTTATATATCCAAAGTATTTATATATTACTAGGCGCCAGTATCACACATAGATTGTGTGTGTGTGTGTGTGTAAAAATATATTTATTTAAGGAAAAAAATGTGTATCTATTTAAAAATCTATCTGTGTGTGTGTTTGTTTGTCTTTCTACATTTCTTTTGGTGAAAAAAAAGGAGATTGTAAGATCAAATGAGCAAGGGCCTCTTAGCGTGTTTTGTTTGTCATCTTAGCCTATTGTTATGTATATTTACTCTATTCCCTACTGTAAAGCCTTACAGACTATGATGGTGCTATAATCATCAAAATAGCTATTAAATAATGTGAATAAACAAAAGTAAAAAAAAAAGAAGTAACAGAACACTATGGAAAAATATCCCATAGGTTACGTAAAAATGTGTTCTTGGTCCCACAATGCACTGTGAAAGTGTGCAGAGTATGTATCTGTGGGTATATTGTATTTTGTAAAAAAAAACATAATGGCATGGCACAGAGGATTACAGATGTGGGCAGCTCAGAAAGGGACATGAATACAAGGAAGGAGCACGTCAAAGATATGGGAGAGAGGGAAGAAAGTTCAAGGGTGTCATTGAGTGGAAGACAAAGGAGAAAAAGGAATAATAATCAGGGATAATAAAAAAATTATAATAAAGAAACAAGAAATTATAGGAAGATCAAGAGGATTCTGCGTTTTCTTACTGAGACCTATTGCAGAGAGGGGCTTCTCTTAACCCTTTCACAGCCAAAAGGCTATTCACGCATATATATTACAACTCCCAGTCTTATAAATGTATTTAAGAAACCAGGAAACAGCAGGAGACTTAAAAAAGGGGGAGGCTTCTCATTAGTCGTATTTTCCAATAAGAAAAAAAAAAAAAAAAGCTCCAGCCAAAAAATTAAAAGACTTATTAAAAGGCAACATGAATTTAAAAAAAAAAAAAGTCAAGTATCACAGATTGCTCTTTAAAGCTGATGGTAGAACTTTTGTTTGCTGCAATTTGGCTTTATTAGCGCAAATCCCTTAAATCTGGCGCAGGTGTCTTGTGTAAACAAGTACACGACAGAAATAATGCAAACTGCATCATTTTAGCATCTGCTTTTGTCCTTGGAAGTAGACAGAAGTGGGAGCAGAGTGAGTGGCTACAATCTCCCAATCTATGCGCAGCCTTCTCGTCTCCATACAGATTTGGTGTAGTATAAACAAGGCTTCTGTTTCCCAACCAGTGATGGAATGAAAGCATTGTTTTACTATGGCCGGCGCAATCAATGAGGCTGTAAAGCTAAATATTCCTTACAAGTATGAAGAGTCATGTGATGTCTGTAGAGAGGCGCATTCATTTATCCTGGATGCAACAAATTGCAGAACATAGGATAAAAGATTCACGTCTTGTGTACCATGATTTCTATATGGATGTGTGTAAGGGTGCCTAAGAATATATTTTGCAAGACCTAATAGAAGACATCTGTCTGATGATCGCAGCCCATGGCACCAACAATATGTGCTGCAGCTTTTTTACCCAGCTTCGGCTATGCTTTCAGTTGATCTAAACCTAAGCACTAGACTATCATAGTGACTGTGTTGAATTTAAATCTTTTTAAATATGTATTACCATTAGATTGTAAGCCCTCACGGGCAGGGCCCTCCTTACCATCTTGTCTTGAATTGTATTGTCATTTTTTTCATGCATTGTAAAGTGCTGCACAAACTGTTGGCTCTATAAAAAACCTGTATAATATTAGTAATAATAATAATAATAATATAGTACTTGTTGTGAAGGTCCTACTTCAGAATGTGGCGGTGTCTCTCAGTTGTGCTGTGGTCACCCTGACATAAGCACCCCTGGTGCAGACTACAAGCAGCCGTGCTGATGCACATTGTGCAGGCATGGGTCACTATCAGGAAGCTGTAGTACAGCAATGATGTGATGCTGACTCTGGAGCGAGTGCATGTAGACAGGAAGTGACCAAAAATGGCTGGAGGAAATCAGCAGCACTGAGATGCAAAAAAAATAAAAATAAAAAATAAAAGTGTTTTTGGAAAAAAAATCAACCGTAAATGATACCGAGTTCTTTAGCAAAGTAAATGTCATCAAGTTAGGGTTTAGATCTACTTTAAAGCAGAACTAAAGTGACTTAAAAAAAAACCCTGGAGCTTTTAGCTATAATTCACTATATTAGAGCAGACTTAACTGTCAAACCGATCCCCTTCAGCACTGAGCTCTTCCCTTCCAATCAAGTTCATATTCTCCCTGGTCTCCTTCCAGGTTTTCAGTCTTTGGTCGCTTGATTGGCCAGGATGACATAACTCCCGTGCGCATGTTACTGCATCTCCGCATTCTGGGTCTGTCTGATGAACTGCGCATGCATGGCACAACATACAGAAATACAAAAATTGTGTTATGGTAGAAAGAAGCTTTGACGAGACTTACGCAATCTTCTCTCCAATAAAAAGCCAATGGGCTTTTTTTCTAAAAAATTTCTTTAGTGCCACTCTAATTTTGGTGCATATTTGGTCATTTTTTTTTCTTGCTGTAAAATGTCAGCGTGCAAAAGTGAAAACAGGCTTAATAGCTTTTGCTTGTTAACCCCTATACAGAAATGCTTGGATTGGATATTGCATGTGAACAACATGAGCTATGTAATGCATGTGATGGTCTCTAAATAAAAAAATTAAAAAAAACCAACAAATATTTAACTGAAATACCAACAATATGAAAAAAAATATCTGTCACTCATCTGCTTGAGGTGCATGAAACTGTGACTTGAGATGGCAATTAGTCGAGTTGCTGAAGCAATCTTTTCACTGCACTGGCATTTCAAGGTGCATATAGACATCCAATTTCAGTTTAGTTAGAACAATGACAAACATCTGATTCTTTGCAATTGCAGCTACAATTCTTTCTGCCTGCCTATTGTCTAACAGACTGAGATCTCCAGGATAACCCTCTTTCTAAATACCACCACAAAAGCATGGGCATTTTTGCTAAGATCCACCTGGTAACAGGTCCAAGAACTTACCTAGTCAGGCTACAAGAAAGACAGGAAGTATTTGTATGGGTGATAGGAACTACTATAGACTATAGAACGAACTGCACATTACAACCTAATTATATATTGTATTAATTTAATACAGGTATTTATATAGCACCATCGATACACAGGGCTTTACATAATATTCATTTACATCAGTCCATGGACTCAAGGAGCTTATAATGTAAGGTCTCTATTTCATATGCAAACACATGCTAGGTACCAAAACAGGAGCCATACCTACAAACATGTCTTTGGAGTGTGGGAGGAAACCGGAGTACCCGGAGGAAATCTATACAAGCACAGGGAGAACATGCACATTCCTTTCAGATAGTATCCTGATAGAATCTGGATCAGACTGGGGACCTCAATGTTGCAAGGCAATTTACTGTAGATCTACCACCAAGATTGCAAGAGAGAGAGAGAGAGAGAGAGAGAGAGAAAACCATGGACACAATTGATGTTAATCCAGGGAGAGTGGGATCCATTCAGTAAAGAATGGTAGTTCTCCTCCATCCGGGCCTGTGCCTCCTCCCACCTTCTGCCATGCTGCCACAGCTGCAGCTCTTGATATAAAAGGGTTTTCTAATGTGAAGGGTGGCTATTGAGGTGAAAAGGGGGCTCCTGGTTTGAAGGGGGAGCCCCATTTTTTTTGAATGTGGTCTTCCCTTCAAAGCCATAACAGACCCCTATTTTGGACAAGGGTCTAGTATGGATCGTTGCATTTTTACATTTATGTTATTTACACTTTTAGACTGTGATGCCTCCATATTTTGCATACCTTTAAAGGGTGCCATGACTGTAAAAAGAAATGCTGACCTAGAGCACTGTCGACTTTCTAAAGAGAGGGTATAATGAAAGAAGAGAAAGTTGTTGTAAAGTAGCCACCATTCCAAGCTCACTCCCATGATGGACTACAATCTCAGGTTTAGTTAGCTAATTTGTATTGAGATTATATTCCATCAGAGGATGAAGCTTGGAGCTGTGGCTACTTTACAACACACACAGGGACCATGGAGAACGAAAGTAGCCACCCTCCAGAAAGAAGGTCAGCACTAATTCAGAGATGATTTGAGCATCTATAGCTAAGTGATAGTTGTTAATAGTTAAGGTCCTTGAATGCATTTTTAAGATTTAACTCCTGAGTTCAGTGTCATTTTAACTGTAGCAATTCTCAGAGTATCATGGGTATAAAGAAAACAATCAGTGAGCTGCTGATATAATCCAGCAAACACTCCAGCTGTGCTAAAATCAGAACTTTCGTTAGTTTACTATGTTCGCCGACATCCATCCGAATGTGCACCTTATTATAGGTTACTGGGAGTCCTCTCTCTGCTTTCTGTATCACAAACAACATATCAAACTAACAAGGAGGACTTTAATCTGGGAGGCGACTCTGACAAACTAATTAGTATTGACTGAATTTTTTGACATCAGGTTTTTTTGAATGGAGGAGACATCAGGGTGTGCAGTGGGTGCCTTTGTGAATTCTTCTCTTGCATCAAAAGCAGGGGGTTTCAGATCACCACACTTAAGGAGTAAGGTACACCAATGTACTGCAGCAATGCCTGGATGAAGAAAGCACTGAGCAGGTAGACGGTACTCACTCTATGCATCTAAAGGTTTCATTTTCAGTCTGGACTGGATATCAGATATCTTGTTTTCAGGAGATTTAAACCATAGAAGTAAAATGTGTCTGTCTAAAGCATCCCTGCCCCCCCATTTTTATTTGTCCCAGCCTGTCACTTGCATTTGATGGACAGCTTAGTTGGCATGTAAATGTGAAAAAAAATACAAATAATGAGTTAAAAAAGAAATTTAAATTTTGAATGACGTTATTACATGTATAAACTACAGACTTGAACAAGAATACAATTGTTTTGCAGTAGTGGTTATTTAATAACAATGAAACAATGAAACAGTTACATATATAAGAAAACCTTTTTGTACCTTTGTACCATTATGTCGATAATGATCCTTGTTGTGCGGTTGGTATTAGCTTCTCATTGACTAAAGTGCAAATGTGTTCCAATCTTCTATATGCAGTACAATGCAACAGTGATGGTGTCTAATGACTGACTTCAAAAGTTTCCTCTATGTGACACAGCTCTATAGTCATGGCAAGACATAAAAGGGATCTAAAGGATGTCATTTCGAGAATATCAACATACCGATTGTGTTTAAAATTATTAAATTATATTTTCTATCCATTTACTGGCTCACATGTGTTAAGAATGCCTCTTAGCTCTTTGCTACCCATGGTTAAACAATATGAATCGGTACAAATAGCTCGCTCAGATGTGCTAGAACAATACTACTTAGCAATTGTGTATCTTCCACATATGCTCTAATGTATACCACAAAGCTTAAGTAATTACATGACGTGGGTGACAGATACATGTTGTATGCTACTGTTATCATATGAGGCTTTTTGTGTCTGTGTTTTGTGTGTGTGTGTGTATGTGGGGGGGAGGGGGGTGCTCTGCTGCCATTATACTTTCCCAGTTTTCTCAACAAATCAGGCTCCAAAAAAAATAAATAAATAGTAGTGATTTGTAAAAATAATATCATAATAATACTAATAATAATATACATGCTAATAGTTAAGACAAGGTCTATAGAAGCCAAAGTTACAACATATAGCTGTTTTTACTACTACGTTTTACTTACTAGATGTTTATAAGGTTGTAATCTTAAAATATTTGTATACATTTTCTTTTTATACCATTAGAAACTATTCCTTATATTCCAGACAAGTGATTGTGCTTTGGCTGAGAGATGCAGTCTGGGAAAATACTGTGCCATACGCAGGTGTACTTTGCTGCCATCTAGTGGTAGTACATATAGTACATATTCCTTCCCACATAATGAAAAGAAAAATGTGTTGTTTATTATAAAATTGTGATAG
>NW_017306534.1:790876-793824 GCF_000935625.1 Nanorana parkeri
AAACATATATGTATAACTAGTGATTACTTCCATCACTTTGTAACTTTGCAAAAAAAGCATATGTAAGTAGCAGCAGGGGGCTGAACTATGTAGAACAATATGTGTACACAACGTAAAAAAACATAAAGGCTACCAGGATTTACTTATCCGTGTCATCTGCGGATAAGGAATTAAGTATAACGCTGGCCCAAGGTGATGCCTTCACAAATATGGCACCATTGTTCTTAGGATAAAGTGAAATGAAGCCCTTGTGAGAGGGAGTATTATGTTCTCTTTGAGAGTCAATAAACACCTGAAAGTGTTACTTTTACACATTACTTGTTGCACATAATTTTCCTGGTTGCCTAGTTACACATAATGTGAAATATATACATTATATCTGATACTAGATCTTCTTAGAGGGTGTTTACTTTACTGGTAGATTTATCAAATCCCTGCATTCATTTCTATATATCTTTCAAAGTTTTTATTCATTATGAAGGTGTTCACAAAATTGAGGTTTATATAGTAGGGGGACATCATGGTGTTTCTGAGAACATGTTAATATCCCACACACTCAATGAAATTGCAATCATATATTGACAGTATATGAAGAATAAAGTTTGAAAGGCATGTGTCAGAGTGAATCTATAGATTTCCATGTATGTAACAATAAAGATTTCCATCATGGATACTGAAAAATGTCTCTTCATTGGTGAGCTGTACCACACGTTGACATGGCCTCTCCGGACCTCCTAGAGTGGATCCCAAACGTCTTGTCCACTGCCCAACAAAAAAATAGTAAAAGATAGAAGAACAACAGAGGGCAATAATTGCCAGCAATAACTGTATTTGTAATAAATGATGTATGATTACCAGGAGGATGGGAAATTGTAATACCACATCACCAGATACTGCTTTCTGTCTCCAGTTGGTTTCATTCCCAAGTAACAGCTTTCCCATAAATATGGGAGGAGTGGCTTTCTCATGGTATATCTGTAGGTAATTTAGGTGCTCCATGTTCTCCCAAAGGGTTCTTCTTATCCATTAATTACGCTAGCAGTTTTTTTCATTGAACATTATCCAGGTTCTTTTGTTCTTGGCAGGATCTAGGCTTATAGTTGTAGACTTCCAAAATCTACGATAGATATTTTGGCTGCTAGTAGTATAAAATGTCTCTGAGAAGATATCAGAATCCCTGGGATTGCCTTATTCAGCAAAGCCCAAAACATTGCAAGTAGATGGGAGTTTAATGTGCAATTGAGATTACACAAACAATATAAAAATGTATAACAAATATTTTATTGATACAGGTTAAAATACCATATGAATACATTAAAAAGCATTAGCAACAGCATATAAAGAGAATATACTTGTGATATAATCTTACATATGTCCCCGTATACAGGTGTCCTATAATTACCACTGTTCCCATGTGTTACCAAGTATTCAGATTATCATGTAGAAATGCAGTAAATATACTATGCTACTCATCGACCATATTATACAGTGGGAAAAGAAACACCCCAGTGACATGTTTCACACAATTATGCTTCCTCAGGAGGTATGGGATCAGAAGTAATAGACCAGGTATCTGAAAGAAGAAATTATGTAACCACCAGATTAAAAATTGCCCCCAAAGGGCGGGATCTTTGGGGTATATAATCAAGGGAATTAACTTTTTTGGATCCTAACAATTACTGGGGTCCCAACGGTAAATATAGCACCTCATAATGTACCATTGACATGACCACTGACAAGTTCTAACAGACTAAATTGAGAGTGCAGAAGAAAATTCTGAAAAGCTCAACTAAAATGGTGAGTTCTCAGATCCAATTGCTAATATCTCCTGTGTCCATGCAAAGCACAAGCTAGGTTCCACACCATAGTAGAGCCCCCTATTATTGGAAATATGGTGCCCTGGATGCCGGATTGGGGAGGGGGAAGGACCATTTCCCAAACCTGCAGCATGCATTTCCCCTCTCCCAAGTCTGGCATCCAGAACATTTCTCAGACATTTAGGGGTTTGTTTACTAAAGACTTTACTTTGCAAGGGAATGTGCACGTTGCAAGGGAATTTTACCTTAGCTTAATGAATACCCAATCACATGCAAGGAAAATAAAAAATAAACAGTATTGTTGCTCGCACATGATTACATTATAGAAGTCAGCAGAGCTTCCCCTCATTTCAGGACCAGATTAAGAGCATCATGGATCTCTCTAATTAGGGAGCTGCTTACTCCTCACTGGGGCCCTGCAAGGCTCCAGAGAGCGCCGGACTAATATGCCTAAATAGAGAGCCGGCAGGGCTTCTACTTGATTGTGTTCAGCCTGACTGGCCCGGATTATCATCAGGCATACTGGGCCGGAAGGACCTACTTTCAGTGGTGGGCCTGGAGCTGGTGCTCCGGTAGCCCCTATGTTAATCCGGCCCTGCCTCATTTACTAAACGTTTGGGTAACTTCCTCTGCAAAGTGCAAATTCCCTTGCAAAGTGATCAGCCTAATTACCTTTAATAAACCAGCCCCATGTCGGTTTATAATGCAATACAAAATTCAAAGTGACTGTTGCCATTATGAATAACGTTCTTCAGTGTTTGAACACAAAAAAGTGGGGAGATATCTATATTAATACAACTTTATGTTAGGAGATAGAAAGTGAAATACAAGTCCTCAGAAATGATGGTTTCCCACTGCTGATTACTACATAACAGCAATATTGTTTGAGAAGTAAGAATACTTTTTTATATTGCTCCAAAATGTAGCGTAATGTAATATAAAATAGAAGTGTGTACCACATCCATACTCATCTATTCATAAGGAAAGCCATGTCATGGGAGAAAAAGTAATTTTACTTCAACCTCGTATTTTATTTGATGGGGGCTTACAATAAAACAGACATTCAAATTATTTTATATATTATTATATATTATATTATATATTATTATTATTATTATTATTATTATTATT
>NW_017306534.1:793848-801728 GCF_000935625.1 Nanorana parkeri
ATTATCTAGTAATGTGTTTATATAGTGGCAACATATTATACTATGTTATATAGTGTTCATGGAGCCATTCACATATATTTCTGCTTTCTAAAAAAGATCACAATCTACTGTCCCCATCATAGCAGCAAACAAAACAGGACCAATTTGTTAGGGTTTAAAGCAGAACTGCAGGTATCAAATCCAGTTATATATGCATCAAAATGCTCTTAATCTATTTTTAATTAGTAGATCCATATATTTTAATACTAGGCTCCCCCCTACCCTACCCAACAAGACAGGAGAAGAAAAGGAGATGCAGAAAGGTACCTAATGTCTACATTATAGCAGAGGGGTGTTAGTTAATTACATTGTTACTGGGAGAAAGCCAGGGAAGATCTCCTTAGTGAGCTTTACATCCCAACCATAGGCAGGGCTCATATTATTTACCTGCAAATTTGCAACATGTAGAGCATAGTCACTTGAATGATAGCAGTGTGCATGTCTATGTGTTAGCTAATACAATGTGTACCATCTTCTAAAATGGCAATATAAATAATAAAAAAGTTATTTGATGGTGACCATAGATTTCTTTGAGGGCAGCATATACCTGATGACCTTTTCTCCCATGATGCAAGGCTGTTGATAAGCAAATTTCTACTATCCTTTCATGAGTGAATATTTAATTTCTAATGTATCCAGTTTCATTGGGTAATACACTAAAGTCTTTGCACCCCTTTCTTTTTTCTTTTTGTAGTTCACATTGTGGTTCAACCTCGACCATTTGTTTATGGAACTACAACACATTTATTATATGGACATTTACCTATGACACGGACTTTGAACTCTACATTCCCCTGTGAACTGGCTATTTTGTGCGCCTAACCATATGTTTTCACTTTGGACATTAAAGGTGAGCAGCAAAGCTTGTTTTATCATTTAGAAGAGCTTTTTACCCCTTTCAGTAACTTTAAGAAACATACACTAAAAATAAAATCTGTTGGTGTTCATTTTTAGTACTATTAAGATAAGATCAAGTCAAGTTTGTAGAAGCAAAAATTAACACAAGAGCAACATAATCACAGGTTTGCTATTGCCAAAATAGGGAATGACGTTGTGTCGGAAGACAGGCCTAGTTAAGGGAGTTGTAAAATTCCAGTGCCTACCATCCTGTTATAAAATCAGCACTGTAACAGGAATACATACTATAGTTGTGTTTATTAATGCAATCAAAGCTTACTACAAGTAAGTACATTTACCATCATGCATTGCTTCCTTCAAGCAATGATAATGTTACATTGTTAAGTTGTAGTTGAGCTGTAGATCAGAAGGCAGGCTCTATGAGAGTGCTGACACAAGTGCAGTGGTGTAGTGGTTAGTGCTTCTGCCTTCCAGCACTGAGGGTCCCTGGTTTGAATCCCAGCCAGGTCACTATCTGCAAGGAGTTTGCATGTTCTCCCTGAGCTTGTGTGGGTTTCCTCCAGGTACTCCAGTTTCCTCCCACACTCCAAAGACATGCTGGAAGGTAAATTGACTTCTGTTCTAAATTGGCCCTGTATGTATGCATGTGATATAGGGACCTTAGCTTGTAAAGCTCCTTGAGGCCAGGGACTGATGTGAATGTGCAGTATGTAAAAGCATTGCGTAAATTGTCAGTGCTATATAAATACCTGTAATAAATATTCAACGGTTGAGTGAAAATGTGTCAGTGCATTATGGGCATCTTCGATATGTAAGTTTACAAACTTCTAGATCAATACGTTTATTTGAAGTGGGATAGAAATTATGGAAATTCAATATAAATGCACATATTTATTTTTTCGTTTTTGACCATATATACCCTTCAAGGATGTAAATCACTGTGTTGCCCTATGCTGCTATGGATCATTCTTAGTGAGTGCTCTGTAGCAGAAATCCTGGATTTAGGTGGTTAAGGAGCTACACGTGTTAGAGGAAATGGTTTTCAATAAATGTGCTCTTTTTTAGTAAAAAAAAAAGATATGTATTGCCAGCACACCTGAGTTCAATGAAGAAAATTTGCCTTTAATAGCAACAATATAGCATGTTACAAAAGGAGATGTGATGTTTCGAGACCTGCATAGGATCCCTTAATCAGGCAAAGTTTGTCACATTTTCTTTTACTTGCCATGGCACCATCCACACATCATTACAGCGCCCCACTACTGAAAGGAGCTGCACACATCTGGTTTGGGGTGTTATGGAAATATATATGATGCATTTTTAGTTAATCTTAAATCTGAAAGTAATGCTTTTGTATAATTTTACACATCAGGCGAACCGACAGGGTAATCTGTCATCGGGACCGTGAGCGTCGAATAGTGTGCTGCTTACCGGGGGGTGCGTGTTCGGCACATTGCGGAACGAATTGACAGGTTACTAGATGGGGTTGGGCACAACCCAGTTGTCATGGTGCACATCGGCACCAGTAACAAAATAGGAGGCAAATGGAGTGTCCTAAAAAAGGAGTTCAGAGACTTAGGTGCCAGGCTGGAGGAAAGGACCTCCATGGTGGTATTCGCTGAGATACTGCCAGTGCCAAGAGCCACTCCGGGCAGACAGCGCGAGTTGAGGGAACTTAACAAGTGGCTCCAGAACTGGTGTTGGAATAAGGGCTTTGGTTTCCTGGAGAACTGGGCCGACTTCTCAGTCGGTTACCGGCTCTTCAGCCGAGACGGGCTGCACCTTAACGGGGAAGGTGCAGCATTTCTGGGGGGAAAAATGGTTAAAAGACTGGAGGAGCTTTTAAACTAGATAATGGGGGGTAGGGTAAAATAAAAACCAAAAAATTTAATATTAAACAACCACTCGTGACAGATAACACAGAAGGAAAAAATACAGGATTAGATAGTGGGCTCACTCCAGTCAACAGAGTCAACATAGTCAAAGTAGTAAATCAATCCAATATAGAGAGCATACTAAATTTAGTCAATAAACAATCTAATTGCCCATGGTGATGCAAGTAGGAAGGGACCAACCATAACAGGTACAATTAAAATTAGTAGTGGGGAGCAAGAGGGGAGCAAACGTTTAACCAGTAAATGTAAGTATTGTGGGTGTCTGTTAGGAACCTCCAAATATAGGGGAAGAGGAGCAGCCCCACCTACAATCCCAAATAGAAATAGCGGGGAAACAGGGTAATGTTGTGGTAATGGGAGACTTCAATTACCCAAGCATCAACTGGGCTAATGGAACTTCCAAATCGGCAAAGGCAGCCCGTTTTCTTAATATGTTGCGAGACAATTTCATGGATCAGATGGTTGAGGTCCCGACTAGGGAAAATGCCATCCTAGATCTGATCATCAGCAATAATACAGAGTTAATTGAGGATATTGTAATCGAGGAGACACTGGGTAATAGTGATCACAAGGTGATTGCTTTTAATATTGGGTGCAAGAAAGGGAAGGGGGATGGGCGTACGAGAAGCCTAAACTTCAGGAAGGCTAACTTTAATCAAATACGCAACATAGTGGGTGAAATCGAATGGGAAAACGTATTTGATAAACTAAACTTTGACCAAAAGTGGGACTGTTTCAAAAACACATTAAAAAAATGCTATTACCAGGTGTATACCATTGGGTAACAAAAGTAAAAGATCAAAAACGAAGCCAATATGGCTAAATAAAACGGTAAAACAATACATTAAGGAAAAAAAAGCATTTAGTAAGTATAAAACGGAAGGGGACAGTATTGGCATTCCAAAACTTCAAAAATGTAATAAAAGATGTAAACTGGCAGTCCGGGCAGCTAAAATTGATTGTGAGAAATATATCGCCGAAGTTAGTAAAAAGAACCCCAAAATTTTTTATCAGTACATAAACAGTAAAAAGGGGAGAAAGGAACAGATAGGCCCAATAAAGGACATAAATGGGTCGTTACTCACAAACGACAGGGAGAGGGCCAAGGCGCTAAATACTTTCTTCTCCTCGGTATTCACAGAGGAAACAGACGGGTTTAATGTACATGATAAAACACAAAATTTAACAAGAAATACACCTGAGTGGTTGACTGAAACTGGGATACAACATAGGCTTAAACTACTAAATGAATGCAAAATAAGCATTAGGACCCGATAATCTACATCCCAAGGTACTCAAGGAACTGAACAAGGAGATAACCAGACCATTGTTCCTAATTTTTAAGGAATCCGTAACGGCTGGTAGAGTGCCAAGCGACTCGCGAAGGGCTAATGTGTTACCTATATTCAAAAAAGGGTCAAAATGCCAACCGCGGAACTATAGATCAGTTAGTCTGACATGCATAGTATGTAAACTGTTAGAGGCAATTATTTAGTGGAATTCGTCCGGAATCAGGGCATAATAACTGATATGCAGCACGGATTTAGGAAGGATCGTTCTTGCCAGACCAAACTGCTGACCTTTTACGAAGAGGTAAGTAGAGACCTGGATGGGGGGAGGTCGGTGGACGTAGTATATGTGGACTTTTCCAAAGCATTTGATACGGTGCCACATAAACGCTTGTTATACAAGCTAAGGGCTATGGGCATAGATGAATTAGTGTGCACGTGGGTAGAAAACTGGCTACAAGAACGTGCACAAAGAGTATCAGTTAATGGCACCTTTTCAGACTGGGCGTAGGTCATGAGTGGCGTGCCCCAGGGTTCTGTGCTGAGTCCCATGCTTTTTACCCTATTTATTAATGATATCGGGGGTGGGAGTGAGTAGCCATGTCTCAGTGTTTGCTGATGATACGAAAATTGGGAGGGTAATAGACACGGATTTAGATGTTATAACATTACAGGAGGACCTGGATAAACTAGGGGAGTGGGCAACTGTATGGCAGATGAAGTTCTATGTCGATAAATGTAAGGTAATGCACCTTGGAGTTAAAAATAGGCAAATTAACTATACACTTATGGGGTGCCACTAGGGAAGTCGGAAACGGAGAACAATTTGGGGGTCATTATAGACCGGAGATTGAACAATAGCTTGCAGTGCCAGGCTGCTGTAAACAAAGCAAGCAGAGTCCTGTCTTGCATTAAGAAGGGAATGTATTGCAGGGACAAGTCCATCATTTTGCCACTTTAAAGATCACTGGTTCGGCCACATCTGGAGTATGCGGTCCAGTTTTGGTCACCGGTACTCAGAAAAGATGTCCTTGAGCTGGAAAAAGTCCAGATGAGGGCAACCAAACTCATTAAGGGGTTCGAGGACCTGAGCTATGAAACAAGGTTGTTAAAATTAAATATGTTCTCTTTGGAGGTTAGGAGATTAAGGGGGGACATGATCTTCTTGTATAAACTATTCAAGAGTGACAGCAACATTATTAGCAAACTGTTTACGGTTAGCTCCATAACAAAGACCACAACCAAAAATTGGTGGAAAAATTTTTTTCAACACACAAGGGGTTCTTCACAGTTAGAGCGGTTAAAGTCTGGAACTCGCTGCCGCAGGAAGTGATTTCAGCTAAGAGTGTGGAATAATTCAAGAGACTCCTTGACGAGTTCCTTGGAGACCATAACATAAAGGGGTACAGGTACGCCTAAGATCAAAATCACACATGGACTAATACACATGCACACACCTGCTCAAACATAAATGCATACACACAATAGGTTGGACTTGATGGACTTATGTCTTGATTCAACCTCAACCATGTAAACTATGTATGGGGTTATTTTACATAAGGAGCAGAGGCTGTTCACATTACAAGGTAGTGACAATACATAAGGTGAACCTTTGTTTACATTGAATACCAAATCACATGCATCAGTGTATGGGGCCCCATGATTTCTAATGGTGGCTCTGGTCATATCACAGAGGTGTGAATATGGGCTTCCTTAGATGAATGACACCCTTTAAAATCTACTCTAATTACAAAAGCACTGAAAACCTACTATGTTTAAAGAACCCGCAGGCACACGGCACTGGTAGATCTTCACCATACTAAGTTACATACATAGGGGTCTATTCACTAAGCTGCCGTAGCTAGCAATGACAGCCAGCTCCGCCCAACAGTTTTCTTTTGTCCGGCGGTTCTGCTGCCGTAAAAAAAAAGAGAAATACATTGCGTTTAATCAATAGAGAGAAGAGAAAGAATTTTAAAAAAAGAAAGCGGAAAAACGTAAAACAGGATGCTATGCCCATAGTTATCCACAATTGATCCACAGGAAGGTAAAAAAAAAAGGTTTTTCGCTGTAATTTATCAAAGATGTGCTGGTAAGTATTGTGCAGTAAATATTGCTATGAAATATGAGTGACAAAAGCCCTACAATAGACTATTCACTAACATTAATTACTCATGGGTTAATATAAGGATACAATAAGCTGTCTGAGCATCCTCAGCCTTGTATTGAACCATCAAGAAAACCAATTTATAGTATAAGTAAATCATTAATTCGAGACTGGCATTAACTGAGAGGAAGGTGTTGTACTTACTGCGAATCAAACTTGTTCCTGGAGGACATTGACGAGAGACAATGCAGCCAAGTATTTAATTTCTTGTTGTGTTAGTTCAGATTGGATGGGTTATTGATAAAGTCCCATCAATAGCCTTGTTGTGGAGCTCTATTTGCACATAAATAGATTGACTGTTGTTTAATAGACATATAATTGTTGACAGATACCATCAAGACCAGCATGCAAAGACTCAGGAGACATGGGGATAATACACTGCATTTATATGGCTTCATGCTAGAATGGCAGCAATATTGAATGGTCAGATCAAATAGCAAATGCACATTAACATTCATTTATTTTGTCTTTTCAGCACGTTTTATAACGTTTACCTGAATAGGATTTTTGGCAAATCTTTTAATTTTTTTACTTGCTTGCTGTCCCATATTTTAATTATTGTTTTTACAGATTTGCAAATCCTTCCTCTAGTGGTTAACTGTATGTTGCCTAATGTATATTGAATAGCATTGAATATGAATATATATAGATCTATATTTATAGATCTATATATATATAGATCTACTGTATATATATAGATCTATATATAAATATAGATCTATACATATAGATATGTTTTTACAGATTTGCAAATCCTTCCTCTAGTGGTTAACTGTATGTTGCCTAATGTATAATGAATAGCATTGAATATGAATATATATAGATCTATATTTATAGATCTATATATATATAGATCTACTGTATATATATAGATCTATATATAAATATAGATCTATACAGAGCAATAAAGTAATAAAATGAACTACGATCAGACTAATCCAGCACTTTATTCATCTGAGTGCCCCACTCAATGTGGGCGCAAGCAGTGGGCATATTGAGTGGGGCAATTTAGATGAATAATGTCCTGGATTAGTCTTACGCTAGTTCATTTTAATATTTATTAAAATCTTTATTATGTGTATTTTTGAAATGCCGCGGGTGGCCCACGTGCAGTACAGCCTTCTCGGCCAATCCTCTTACTTCTAAGTAAGTCAGGTAGTTGGAGATCTCAGAAGTTGGAACTTTTCTCCTCCTGATTAAGGATGGGCTCGGGCGTGTTCGCTGCTCCACGAGACAGGTAGTGAGACATTTTCCTGGTCCACAGCTGCAGAGATTGGGAAATGTATCAGTGCCTGTGATTGGACCTGCCAGCTGCGTGGCGGACCCGGCACGTGGATCAGCGAACATGCCCGAGCCCATCCTTACTCCTGCAGGGTCTGTGGTGGGGTCTCAGGAGGGCTGTGAAGCATCTCTGGTGGGCTCTGCAGGGTCTCAGGGTGCTAAGCCCACCTGAGACCCTAGGTTCACAATGACCGGCAATGTAACACACGTATACACCATATACACATGCTTAAACTTACCTTGTTCTTGTAGTCTTCAGGCAGTTTCTTCTTCCTGGGGGGGGGCGCAGCTTATTGATATGCAAATCACCGCGACCCATTCATATGTAAATATCTCGGCCGGGACAGGGGA
>NW_017306534.1:802815-812794 GCF_000935625.1 Nanorana parkeri
CCAATCCAAATCATTGGATTCAGGTGTTCCAATCACCTTCATGGCCACATGTGTATAAAAGCAAGCACCTAGGCATACATACTGCGTCTACAAACATTTGTGAAAGAATGGGTCGCTCTCAGACATCACAATTATGACAAATCACGGCTTGAATTATCTTGCTTTGCATGTAATGAGTCCATCTCATATATTAGTTTCACCTTTTAAGTTGCATTAGTGAAATAAATGAACTTTGCACGATATTCTAATTATTCGAGTTTCACCTGTATATATATATTGAGAGACAGAGAGAGAGATGTTATTTCTTTTTAGGCGAGATGTAGATTGCAGAGTTGTTGTCATGTTCACTGACTGAGAACACGTATGAAGGTCTTAATTTCGCTCTAACTTTATTTGTTACATACGTGTTCTAAAAAAACATACCAGTGCCACGTATGGGTATAACGGTGACCGAATAATAAGGATTTTATTAAAGACAGGAGGCTTCATATTTTGCAATTTTAACGCTAAAGGAGAGAAGTCGCAGGGTGTGCAATCGGTCTGAAGTAGAAGGTCAGAAAGGTAGATTGCCTGGACCAATCTGCTGACCGTATTATGTCAGTGAGAGAACCACCAAAGGAATGAGCTCGAGAGGCTGCTGCACCCCGGATAAAATGAGCGCCAAAGAAGGGTCCACATTGGCGAGAGAGAGCAGCCAACGCACCCATTGAGCCAGCGTGGGTGCCGACACAGGAAGAAAAGGTCGAACAAAAGAAATAAGCAGTTGATGCTTGTTAGGGTGACGCGTAGCAGCCATTCTGTGCAGATAAGTTTGAAGACAACGGACGACGCATAATGACGGTTCCGCAGGAAAGCAGGGATCGAAAACAAAAGAAGACAAGGTCTTAGTATGGCGAGATAGGGAAAAAGAGACCCCCATCGTGATCAAAAGCCCTGACATCAGACACGCGACGAAAGGAGACCAGACAAAGCAAAGTGGTCAACTTGGTCGACAATTGTTTTAAAGACAAAGAGTCATTGTCCGGCGAGGCACGCAAGACGGTCAAGAACATCGAGACATCCCAAAGATGGGAATAGCGAGGAGCAGGAGGACGAGAGAGGCGGATGCTGCTAAGGAGTCGACAGAGTATAGGGTCCGTTTTTACCACAGTACATTTATTTCTGGCACTAAATGTCCTCAGTTAGATGACCAGAATCCTTCAACACACTTCTTCTGAGCCCAGGTCATGCTGGACCTGCCCCAGCCTGTGACTGGACAGTGAATGGAGGAGGGATGAGCTCAGGTTCTGACCAAAAAGGTACTACCCTTCCGAACACGGAAGGAGCTACTCAAAGCACAGAAGGAAGTTCCTTCCGATGCTGTCCAAACAGCTGTGGCCATGGAATTCCTAGGTTATTCAGGAAATGTCTCATCCTGTTAATAGGCAGTAAAAAGCAAAGCTAACCTCTCTGCCGCTCTGCTTTCTCTTCCTATCAGCATGCTTCTTCCAGCACATTACCTGATTGTATCTTTGTGCTTTTTCTTCCTTTTATACTGCAGCCCTGCTATACAGGGACTGATTGGGACTGATACCAGATCAAATTAGATACTTACATTTAAAAAATACTTGTAATGATGTACTAATAATTACAGAGCTGCATTCATTTGTGTCTTTTATACAGGATTGGAATTACCATTAGGCAGAATAGGCACGTGCCTACAGCTGCCCTCCATAGAGGGGCGCCGTGCAAGTACCTACTCTGCCTAATTCCTGGTGTTGTGTCCAGATATAACACCAGCAATAGCAAGGAGGGTGCATTCTGCACAAAATCCACCCTGCTGCTTCAAGGCCAGCAGCGCCTACAGGAACTACCGGCTTTCCCAAACGCAGGGGAAGGACCCTGACGCTGCATAGGGCTGCCCTGTAAAATGCCTGTCTGATGCGGACAGTCATTTAGGGCAGCCTTACACGATCCTGGGGCCCCTCTCTGCATATGTGAAAGCCGGCGGGTCCTGCAGCAGGTAAGGGCACCGGCTCAGGCTAAACAGATTTCCATTCTTGCCTACAGGTGCCCGAAATGGAAATCCGGCCCTGCTTTTACATGTGCCTGGACTTCAGCTTTAAGTGGCACATCCTTTATGCCTTCAGGCAGCAGAGGAGTTAATGTTGTTCAGACACACAGTTGCAGAGTTGTTGTAGCCACTTCTCCTGCCTGATACTTTCTCACTGAAAACACCTGTTGGCCTATATTTGCATTTCAGTTCTTTCATCCTACAAAGGCAGACACGTTCCTAGCAAACTGGCATGCACTGTAAATAAGAGACTCTGTGGAGAGATCCAACAGTGATTGCACACAAACAAACATCACACCATCCTCTCTACTGTATGCCATTCCTCCTACTCAAAAAAGAATCAGAATGAATACAAAATACATGATTCTTTCAAGTGCCTTCCAGGACGGTAGCGTCACATGCCCTTCTATCACTGGAACCCGGAGTCTCGGAGAGAAGACTACCAAACAGAATGATGACTGGAGCCTGTGTTGTGCCAGGGGGATCAGGTGTGATTATTATAGGCCTCCTAAAAGTTACATTTCACTCTTAAAGGCATTGCATTGAAAAAAAATTTTTTTGTATTTTTACCTTATTATTAAAAATAATACAAAAATAATTTATATACACTGTACTGTGCAAAAGTTTTAGGCAGGTGTGAAAAAATTTTGTAATGTAAGAATGCTTTCAGAAATAAAAGTGTTAATAATTTATTTTATCAAGGAACAAAATGGAAAGTAAATGAACAGAAGAGAAATCCAAATCCAATCAATATTTGGTGTGACCACCCTTTGCCTTCAAAACAGCATCAAATCTTCTAGATACACTTGTACACAGTTGTTGAAGGAACTCAACAGGTAGGTTGTTTCAAACATATTGGAAAACTAAGCACAGATCTTCTGTGGATGTAGGGTGCCTCAAATCCTTCTGTCTCTTTGTGTAATCCCAGACAGAGCCGATGATCAGGACTCTGTGGGGACCAAACCATCACTTCCAGGACTCATTGTTCTTCTTTATGATGAAGATAGTTCTTACTAGACATGTGCGATTTGTTTCGTTGCAAAACGAAATTCGGTCGAATTTTCGGAAATTCGGACATTCGGATGTATCCGAATTATAGATATAACGAATGCAAAGGAATCCAAATTTCCGTTTCCGAAATTCATTAGCGGTAGTTCGTTCGAACATTCGTTTCATATTAGTTTCTTATTCGTTTCGTTCGTTGCAGCAAAGTGACATTAGAGAAGGAGAAAAACATTTTTTTCCCCTGAAATGTCACTTTGCTGCAACGAACAAACGAATGAACGAACAAGAAACAAAACGAACATTCGAACGAACTAACGCTAACTAATTTCGTCCGAATCTGAATTGACTTTCACACCCGAATCCCAAAAAACAAAATAACACAAAATCCGAATAAAAACGAAATGAAACTAAACAAATTTTCTGCCAGTGCACATGTCTAGTTCTTACTAACATTGGCTGCATGTTTGGGGTCATTGCCATGCTGCAGAATAAATGTGGGGCCAATCACACTCCTCCCTGATGGTATGGCATGATGGAGAAGTATCTGCTTGTATTTCTCAGCATTAAGGACACCATTGATCCTGGCCGAATCTCCAACACCATTGGCAGAAATGCAGCCCCAAACTTTCACCATGCATCACTGTTGCTGCAGACACTCATTATTGTACCGCTCTTCGGCCCTTCTGCAAACAAACTGCCTCCTGCTACAACCAAATATGTCAAATGTTGTCTCATCAATCCAAAGCACCTGCTGCCATTTTCTGCACCCCAGTTTCTATGTGTTCGTTCATAGTTGAGTCGCATAGCCTTGTGTCCACGTTGGAGGTATGCCTTTTTGGCCGCAAGGCTGCAGTTTGCCAGATCCTGACCATGAAAAATATCCCCACTGTATAATGCTGCCACCACCATGCTTCACTGTGGGGATGGTGTTCTTAGGGTGATGATCCAGGTTTGCTCCAGACATAGCTTTTGCTTAAAAACCAAAAAGCTCAATTTTAGTCTCATCTGACCAGAGTACCTTCTTCCATATGTTTGGGGAGTCTCCCACATGCCTTTTGGTGAACAGCAAATATGTTTGCTTATTTTTCCAGTCTTCCATGAAGGCCAGCTCTGTGGAATGTACGGCCTAAAGTGGTCCTATGGAAAGATAATCCAATCTCCGCTGTGGAGCTTTGCAGCTCCCTCAGGATTATCTTTGGTCTCTTTGTTGCCTGATTAATGCCCTCCTTGCCTGGTCCGTGAGTTTTGGTGAGCTGCCCACTCTTGGCAGGTTTGTTGTGGTGCAATATTCTTTCCATTTTTTAATAATGGATTTAATGGTGCTCCGTGGGATGTTTAAAGTTTCAGATATTTTTTAATAACCCAACCCTGATATGTACTTCTTATTTGTCCCTGACTTGTCGGATAGCTCCTTGGTCTTCATGGTCCCACTGGGTTGGTGGTGCCCCTTGCACAGTGGTGTTGCAGACTCTGGGGCTTTTTAGAACAGGTGTATATATACTGAGATCATGTGACACACAGATTGCACACAGGTGGTCTTTCTTTAACTAATTATGTTACGTCTGAAGGTAATTGGTTGCACTTTTCTGTTTTTTATAATTTTTTTAAAACAAGCCATTCTCTTGAATCTAAATAAAATTTGTGTGTTAAAATAAAAAAGGTCGCCACCTGGATTTAGCTAAGCAAATAGGTAAGCGTTATAGTGGTTGCTTCAGTTGGTCAGGTCTAAGTTTAGCAACATTATGTGCCCAAAAAATGAGGTCAGCTGCCTAGCTGAATATACTGAATGACCAGGTTTTCCATCAATTCATTTTTTCTTCCCTGATGGCACATTGGGCATATTCCAAGATGACAATGCCAGGATTCATCGGGCTCAAACTGTGAAAGAGTGGTTCAGGGAGCATGAGACATCATTTTCACACATGGATTGGCCACCAGAGAGTCCAGACCTTAACACCATTGAGGATCTTTGGGATGTGCTGGAGAAGACTTTACACAGGGGTCTGACTCTCCCCTCATCACTACAAGATCTTGGTGAAAAATGAATGCAACTCTGGATGGAATTAAATGTTGTGGCATTGCATACGCTTATTGAAATAATGTCACAGCAAATCTTTGCTGTAATCAAAGCTAAAGGTGGTCCAATGAAATATTAGAATGTGTGACTTTTTTTTAGCCAGGCAGTGTAGGCTTTTGTGTCTTGTTTTTTAGTCAGGTAAATACGTGCTTCTATGTATTCTTCTTTCCATCAAGAAGTTAAATCTTTAGGCTCCTCTTTGCATTTTCCAGTTTCCCATGTTGTTTACAAAGCTTAACAGCTGAATCTAATATTTAAAAGAAGAACTTCGGGAAACAGGGGTGTCCCGAGGCCGGTTGTCACCCGGAGCAGATACCGGATGACACCCCGCCGTGACGGCCATTTCGACAGAACACCAACAGAGAGAGGAGGGGACGTTCACCCGGCGGGATAAGGTATGCCGTCGGGTCCCCTCCTTTCCCTCCGGCAGCTGTCGGGCTCTCGGTCCATGACCGAGTGCCCGACTTTTCAGAAGGGTTGACACCAAAATGACTGTCAGTCATTTTGGTGTCACTACCTCCAATGGTGTCATCCGGTTGTGGGCCACACCCCCTCACCCCCCTTGTGACGCCACTGTCAGGAAATGAATTGCCTTGGAACCACAGCAGTTGGCACTCACCTCTCTCCCCCTTGCTAGAGCTGTGGAATGTCCCTTGGTGTCCTCCCTTCTAATGCAAGTCATTGAACCTGCATAAGACATGATGATGACAGCTGTCCTTAGAACACTGGAACCCAGGGGAGATGACGCTGCGGGGACCAGTCTAGCAGCCTGGCGGACAGAGGATTAGATGCTTTGTTTGAGCCGCCTGACAAAATTACCACTTAACCCTTGAAGTGCTGGGTAGCCCCACTGCCAGGGTAGGTTTCCCCCAGAGTCCTTCTTTAAACATGAAATGTAACATGAATGAGTAACATTTGCTTATACTAAATTAATGAGTAACATTCGCTTATACTAATTCATTCTCTTTCCTGTGAGTAGCTCCACCCAGGGTTTCATGAGTTAAAAAATGCATACAATTTAAAAACCAATTCAAATAAAATTGACCCCAAACTACTAGTATTTCCCAAGGGACTAGGTGCAAGCGACAAGACAAATATTAGTCAAGCTGAATGGAGGCATGCACTCCCCTTTATGACATTACTACATGTAGTGTACAAGCAACAGTTGCTTTTAAAGATGCCTTGCAGAATAGGAGAATACTGCGGGCTTATCTACTACCTAATGTACTGTATTTCATAACTTGGTTACAAGAACCAGGTAAATCACCATTTTCCTTGTTTTATCTCCATGGCAGATGCTTGTAGTGCCTTCAAGTACCGGTGCTGTTCCTCAGTATGGTCCCTGTGTCACTGTGAAGTTCATTGGGTCCTAAGCCCAGGCTGTACGATGGACTATTATTTCCTATTTCTAAGTCTACCATGTCCCTGTGTGAAATCTGAGCCTAAGATCCAAGGAGATCCAAAGTCTTCAAATTAAAGGCAAGCACAGGTACTTGCAGGCACATGGTGCATTCACTTCAGCTTTATTGCTACTTCAGACAATTGTTATGCCAGGACAGATTCACATTACCTGTAAAGTGGCCATGACAAGTTAATTGTCACTGGTGATCATGTAAGAAATGATGATGATGAAATGAGCTTACTATCACAACCTGTTAAAATAAATAACGGGACACGTCAGGGATGCCCCTTGTCACCATTATTATATACTGTATCTTGGCTATGGAGCATTTAGCTAATGCTATTAGGATGAACAAAAACTTACGGGGTATGGCGGTGGGAGATAGGATGCACAAACGGAGTTTATTTGCTCATGACCTGCTCCTCTATATCTCTAACCCCCTTATGGGCATGCCATCATTGTTAAAAGAAATAGAGCTGTATGGACGATGAAGTAACTATTGTATAAATACATCAAAATCTGAATGGATGGACGTTTCGCTTCCTCCGCATTAGCGGGAGGCTATTCGGGCTGGCTTCCTTTTCAGGTGGTAGTGGGGCATTAAATATCTTGGAGTGCATATGGCACTACGAGAATCAAATGTTTTCGAATTGAACTATGTGCAATTATTGGTGGAGATGCAACATCGACTAAATAGTTGGGGCCCGAACATGCATTCATGGATGGGAAGGATGGAGTGTATTAAAATGGATATCTTACCAAGATTTATTTATCTATTTCAGACTATTCCGATTAAAATTCCAAGATCTTATTTTAGAACTTTGAGGGCAGCTATGATCAAATATGTGTGGGGATCTACTTCACCACGATTAAGACATGATATATTAGTAATGCATAGACAGGATGGGGGAGCAGGTCTTCCTCATATGGAGCTGTATTATTGGGCAGCAGTGTTAACCCGCATTACAGACTGATTTTCCTCTACCAAAATCAAATTGTATATATCTAATGAACAAGCAGCTACTCCTTTAGCATTGACTTTGATCCCATAGATCCCAGAAAAGGCTGATCCAGCAGTCTTTACCTCCATTGGTTAGGACACTACAGAAAATTTGGGACAGGACAATAAAGCTATACACTATATCAGACAATGAGGGACCTCTCTTCCATATATTAAGTAATCCAGATTTCCCTGCAGGGTTGGCTTGCCCAAGTTTTTAAAATTGGACTGCTATGGAACCAGCCCCTAGTGTTCAAGCATTTTCAGACAATGGTATATATCCTTTATCTCTTCAGACCCCAGAAGGTGGTTCCACATGGGGACAGTGATATGCATACTCAGCTTAAACATTTCATTACTGCTCTTTCGAGATTTAAACCTCTTAGGCGAGATATGACCTCCTTTGAGGACTTGCGTATGAACCAAAAGGAATGCAAACATAATCTATCAAAGATATACCACATTCTCTTAAAAGAGAACTATGAGGTGAGCGCTTTTCACCCACCTCATAGTTCTAGCCGACCTGTGACAATGAGACTGTCACAGGTCGGCTCAGTAGATCGGGAGGTGAGCGAACACATACCGGCGTTCGCTCACCTCTCAATCCTGTTACGGCTCTCTGCCGTGACATGGGAGGGCCTGGATTCCCCCCTCTCCGCTCCGATCCGCCAGCGCTGACTGGTGGAACGGACAGGAGAGGGGGTGGGTACAGCTGGGTCTGCCTCTAGATAGGCAGAGCGAGCTGCCAGTCACGCAGCTGGGCGGATCCAGGCACAATTGTAGGGATCCGCTTCCGTACGTGCCAGGGCATTTAGGAGTATGCAAAAAAATTGAATAATGGTGGAAGACGTTAGTGGTGTACATGTGACTGTAAACAAACTGTTGCTTAATTACACTAGGCAGCAGCAATGCAGGCCTTAGTGTGCAGGAGCAGGAGGAGTGGAGTGGTGCGGTCACACTCACACTCTACAGGTGCCCTCTTTTTCCCTTGAGTCTGTTCAGCAGCAGCCCATTCAACTGCTGGGGCCACATTGTGTACTGCAGCACTCTACACAAAACAACAGCCCAATGCGCTGCAGGAGTCAGGGGGAGCTATGGGAGAAAGTGTGACCACTGCCAAATCATTTTGGCCAGTACCTGCCAGGGCCAAGTTCCAGATGCCCCTCCAAAAAGCACCTGCCAGTGACCCTAAATGGGTGGATAGGATCTAATATTGTGAGAATCTGGAGAAAAGCCAAGATGATAGAAAGAGTGTTCCTGCTAGAGTGGGTGAGCAACAGAACACAGAGAATATGTGATTCAAGGCAGCAAAGCTGAATTTTGTTGATATGGAAAAGAGGAAGGGTGCAAAGCCAGCCATTATTCAGATGACACAGACGTCAAAGAATATGGGCTCACATGCATTATTTATAATGATTTGAGCAATAGAACCATATGTGTTACCTTGAATTATCTCCAAAAATCAGATAATAATGCCACCCCGTACTTGTATTAGACTATGCCAAGAAAAGTAGATTGTTCCTCTTGTCTTGATAAGACTCCCTCATATCAAGGTTAGGAGACTTGGCATTAAACCTTTTTTTTTTTTTTCCTATGCGAAGTTCAGAAAATTTGTTTATGACTTTTTTTATTGAACTCTTGTTACCTCAACCTACAAAGCTTATATGTCCTACATGAACTCTTATTAGCTCGACCTAGAAAGCTAATGTCACACTTCCCTGTGTGAGGATCCGGCGCCGGGTTTTACCTCCTGTCTGAGCTGCTTGGCTTCCTGCCAATCCACTCTGAACCTCTCCATTAAAAGTCCAGCTCACTTGTTCCGTGCCGTTCGAGCAACGTGTCTTTTCACCCAGTCGGACTTCCTGTTTATTTCTTGCCTCTGTAATCCCTGCGGTTGCCCACCACCTACCTTGTCTCCTGTGAGTCTGGATTCCCTCTTCCTCACAGCGAGATCCTGTACGTCCTGCATTGGATTGATCATCAGCTTCTTCAAGTGAGTCCTTGCACCTGTGCCTACTCGTGTGGCTGTGTATATGCTTCAACCCTGTCTGCTGATGCATCCAGCACCTCGGTGCTGCCACTAATCTTTATGTCTGTGTGGGCATGCTAGAGGGCCGCAACCTGGAAGGTGTCCAGCAGCCAATCATCCTCACCATTAGAGGCTCTGTCGAACACCTGGCCCTTCTTAGAACCTGCGCCTCTAGTGCGTCCCTGTTAACGCACAGACACCATTTTTTGCACGTTACTTTTTGTCATTTTGTGTGCCCCGGTCGCAGACCGTGACAGCTAAATGTTCCACATGTTGTTTATTCATTTATTCAAACTCATTATACAGTGTATGTTTTATATGGTATATGATGTTTTCAATATAAGGATAATGAGTATATATATTTATAACATATATAATTATAATCATTATATATATCTATATACATATATATA
>NW_017306534.1:812833-826801 GCF_000935625.1 Nanorana parkeri
ATAATAATACAGATAATGTGTTCATGCCGAATAATGTAAATATGGATTAAAATCAAAATCCCACTACAATGTCTGTTCAATGATTTTGGGCTTGTTCTTACCAGATGCATTGATCAGCATTGATTAGCATTGATCAATGCAGGCCCAATGCATGGTTACAGATAAATTGTGTTCTATGTGCCCCATTGACAGCTGTGTGCTGCATAAAAATGCTGCATATCCGCATTTTTACATAAGGCAATCCACCTCTGCAACATGCTGTGGTTACATTTCTATACATTCTGCAAAGAAAAGGTAAACAGTGCGGTGTGTTGTAACAATGTATCGCATCACTCCTTGACAAAACGGACCAGCGGGTATTCACAGCATAATACACGGTCACTGGTGTGAATGAGCCCTTAGGAGCATACAAAGGAGGGGAGTGTGTGTAATTAATAAATTAGGCAAATAAAGGAGTTAATAAAGCCGGAAATTTATTTTTCTCTAGTTACAATTTCTAACGTATTAGTAGCTACATTCTCAATACAGGCACATGGCTGTTGTGCAATTACTTGCTGTGAAATTCTGAGGCAGTATAAGGGTTTGTGATAGTGAAGCTTGTCAATGTTAATGGTGTCATCGGGGGCTGATGAGTAGCGCAACCACAGGCCCACTGTTAAGCTTTGTTCTTCTTGTTATAATCATTGCTGCTGTGCCTCTTCTTTCAGCTCATATCAAAGCTGTATATTAAATCCACATCTATATGACAAAATATTTGCTGTAAGATTTTTCTAGCTAAGCTCGAAAAACCAGCTTTTAAGACTTGGCAACATTTTTAGCCAATCCAGTAGCTAATTTGTGTAAAGTTCTCAGTAATTATTTGAATCAGCGGCTGTACTTTTGGCCGGACTATTTTAGGCTATAGGGTACATCACGATTGATAGACAAGCTCTTCAGTTATGATGAATTTCCAACAGGGCTAATTTGACACAGCGTGTTGTATGAAATTAAAAGGTTATTGTTCAGGAAGTACATTATATTTTTCAGTGTATTATGAGCAATGTATTATTTTAGATTTAATTATGTCTCTCGTAGCTCCATTTTTATCATCATTAAACCAGGATTCCAAAGCTTACAGTATGTTCCAAAGCAACGGATGAAAACCTAGGTTATTTTAACCCCCAAAACCCCCAGACTAATTCTGAATTACTCCAATTATGAGCTTTTGATGGTTGGACCCCTCTCCATCACCCCAAAGGACGGAGAACCCTTGGATTCTCCAATCAGATCATTGTCTATTCTGCCTGTAACAGATGCAAGCAATTTACTCTTTTATTTCTGCATATTCAGTGTGAGCGGGGCTGCCTGTGACCTTGACCTGAAAGCCTGCAGGATTCTAACCCTATGAAATTAAAGCTCTTTGCTCACTTATCCCCAAATGCACTTCTGGTGCTAACCAGGCATCCCGCTGCATAGCAACGCTGACGATCCGTGCTTACTCATACCCCAGCATAATCAGAGATTATTAAGGAAAATATACAGTGCTTTAATTTGATGAGATTGGTTATAGGTAGTACAGCTAAAGGTCAGTCTCTCCGTGTATCTCTCTCGGTCTCCGCAATATTTCCCTCTCGGTCTGAAATCCTAGGCACCAAGCAACAGGCCACGAAGAACACGCTTCTTTTTGACATGCTGGGATGATGAGCTCAATAGGGATAAAAATGAATTATTTAAAGATTGGATAAACAAAACATCCTGTGCCAGCTCTTACTTTTTTTTTTCCCCTTTATCATTGCACACATTGGAAATTTGCATTCTTGTTTCTCCAGGTACGCAGAAAAGAGATGGGCAAAGGGTGGGGGCAGAGTGAGATCTAAAACTAATAGACCACTTATGGGCATGTCAAGGAGTGAACGATGACCTGTAACACCATGACCAGGACCAGCCTGATTTTGTTCTATAAATGCATGCCCTCGTTCAGCTAATATACACAGGCAGTATTGGATACCTCATATTAACCCTATAGCAAATATCATAGAGAATAACCGTGTCTTAACAACTGTGTAGCTTTAAAGCTCATGCATGCAAAAATGTTACTTTCATTTGGCAAGAAAATAAAATACAGCAAAAGCATCTGCACAACAAGCAACTTTCAATAGCCGTTGGCACAGGGCAGCTGCAATCGCACCTACCACTTCCACAGGAATGCAAAACAAGCTATGAGATCACATTATGCCCCATACTGAGATGTTTTAAGCCTGTTTATCCTGCATTATACTTAATTTGCTCAGGAGGACCCCATACTGGACTTTGAATTGCAGTCCTTAGAAAAATATTTAGAATACTAATTGCGCAGCAGTTAAGTTTGGTGCTTAATTTGTAAAAAGTAATTAGCCAATATAACAATGGTGCTGTTCTGTACGTTAAAGTGACTCTACATTAAGGGCTTGTTCACACCAATTGTGGTGCGTTCCAGAGTGGCAGCTGCTGGAATGCACCGCAATTGCTCACAAAACTTCCCCCTTCGTTCAGGGGCGGCAGGGGCGTGGTGGTGCATTGAAGTCAATGGCAGCGCAGCCACCCCCCCCGCCCACAGTGCAATCGGACGGGGGCAAAATATTGCCTGTGATCCGGTCCACTGCAAACGCAAATAATGCTGCATGCTCTATTTTTTGCATTTGCAGTGTAACGGAATGCAGGCAATGTTTTGCCATGCGTCCGATCGCACTACTTATTTGTGCATCACTCAGCTGTAGATCCTCAAATCCTCTCTGAATTGGTGCCAACACTGTCCTTCCTTCTGGAGGGTGGTTACTTTTGTTCCCCATGGTCTCTGTGTGTGTTGTAAAGTGTTCAGTGCTCTAAGTTTGCTCCTGCGATGGACTACAATTTCAATACAAATTAGTAAACTAAACGTGAGATTGTAGTCCATCACAGGAGTGAGCTTGGAGAGGTGGAAAAAGTAGCCACCCCCCAGAAGGAAGGACAGTGTCAGCACCAATTCAGAGATTATTCGAGGATCTACAGTCGAGTGATACACCAAAAGGATTAATTTATGTTAAACGTTAAGGTACTTGAATGCATTTCTAACATTTAGCTTCTGAGTTTAGCGTCACTTTAAATGTCAGGCAGCTGTTTTACAGTGCTAGAGTATTAGGTATATAGAGTACATCAGGTCTATGTATGCAGCTGTCAGGACTGTATATCGTACAAAATATTCCATAGATTGCAGTGATCAGGACTATCTTACTTAGCCTTGGCACTCCAATTTTGGGGAACAACAAGTCTCATGATGCATAGCAAAACTTTGACAGCCACATGCATGACTCCGGAAAGGCAGACACACAATGGGATTTATAGTTTCAACATACCCGAGGACTATGTAATGTACAAAATAGCATATAAAGTACAGGGGGTCACAAATATGATGCATGAAAAGTGCAGCGATCAGGACTATGTAACATATAACATAGCATATAGAATGCAGTGGTCAAGGCTATGTAGAGAATATAGTGCAGAAGTCAGGACTATGTAATGTACAACACAGGGCATAAAGTGAAATGGTCTGAGTGCAGGGGTTAGAGTGCATGTAACTGCACGACACAGCTTGCACGGTGCAATGGTCAGGAGTAAGTGTTACCGTTTGGGTAGCAGGTTGCGCACTGTACACGGCGAAAGGTGATTCAATTAAATAGCCTTGGGACCCGGGGCACCAAATATTAGATGTGGAGCATGTGCACTGGGTGCCTTGGTATTCTGTTTGGCACTTATTTCCTGATTTATGAGGATTAAACCATATAATATATTTTAAAAAGTACCTTTTATTGATATCAAATGAAATTCCTTTATCAAAATACTTTTCACTTATAAGCAGAATTGATTTACTTTCCTCCACAGTATTCTTAGAGCTCTGTCTCACTTCTGGTCCCTCAAATGAAAATCTTAGATGTGGTGGATTACTCGGGTGGCTACTCTAACTGCTCAATGTGTTTAAACACATAGGGGATGATTTATAATGGACAGTAGATATAGTTATCCCCTCTCCATTATACTCTGCAGATAGTATTAATATCTTGGCCTACATTTTGTGGCCCATTTATAAAATGTAGGCCACGGTATTGAGCCTCCAGTAGTTCAGAGTGCTATCTGCTTAACTTAGCGGAGAGAACTCCATGATTGGAGGAGAGCCAGTCATGTAACTTTGAAAGATCATGGGATCGTGTACAGTTTTTCCTTTTTCAACTCCCATTTTGTTTTTTACCCCATCAGACTCCTAAAACCAAGGGAGTGCAATGCACATTTGTAAAGCACATAATTATTGCTTTGCTTAATACATATGTAAAGCAGCAGCATGGATGAGGTACAGTCCTACCACTTCTTAGTGTTCATAACAAGGTTCCTCCTGATGCATTCAGATGATATGAATGGGACTTTATTTAACATGGCAAATGGAAACAGGAAAAATGATGTATCCTTAGCAACAAGTCAACAATCATCTTACATTTTTCTGACTTCCTAAGGTGGGGACCAGTTGTGTTTGCTGTGTTTTTGGCATTGATTCCTTGGCCATAGTGTTTGATGCCAACATTTTGTTTTTAATATGTTACAGCGCAGCTTTGAATTGTTTGATGTATTTGTAATGTGAAAAGTAATCCAACTACTAGGATTATGGGTATGGAAAGTGTTGGCATTAGATTGAAAGTTAGGGTTTAGGTTTACAGTTACGGGCTAAACTGAAGATGATGGCTATAGGGATTAGGTTTAGGTACACCTAAGGTATAGCCTTCAGTACATAGTATAGATGTATAGATATATATCTATATATATATCTATATATCTATATACACTGTATATGTGTGTGTGTGTTTGTGTGTATGTGTGGTATGAATATCACTTTCATGAACATACAATCATAAAATTTCAGTAATGCAGAATTTATTGTGGCCAAAACTATGCGGAAATAGTTTGCTCCAGCATACCTCCCAACTGTCCCTAATTTGGTATAAAATCTGTCCCAACTGTCCCTCTCTCCTCCTCCATTGTCCCTCTTTCTGGCCTGTGTGTGTGGGGAGCGGTGGAGCTCACACACACACACACACACACACACACACACACACACACACACACACACACACACACACACACTACTACTAGGGTAAACTGCTCATTTTTCTCTAGGGGCAAAAATAAAGAATAAAAACCTTACCTGATCCTCGGTCTTGCGGCAGTGACCGCTCACCTCTCTCATCTCCTGCTCTGGCTGTGGTATGTCCCTCGGCGTCTCCACGTCTAATGGACCTGTATCAGACATGACGATGTCACGAGTCCTTAGACCATCGGAGCCTGGGGGACAAGAGGCTGCGGGGACAAGTCTAGTAGCCTGGCAGGACTGAGGATTAGGTGAGTATTTCTTCTTTATTTTTGACCCTAGAGAAAAAAGGAGTAGTTAACCCTTGCAGTGTGAGGTTAGCCCCACTGCAAAGGTTAATTTGTCTATAAACCTGGACTTCTTCTTTGACTACCAATACTGTTAATCTGCACTAAAACCTGTATGTTATCTCTTAATTATCTTGTTTGCTATTTTGAAAAGCCAGTATAAAGGAACAGCTATGGTGAAAAAAAATACAATTCTGGGTTTAAACATCATTTTGGCACATGAATTCTTAATGGTCCTCATAACTGGCAGTGTGGGCGGGGGTGTTTCCATCACCTAAGTACATTGTACTGGAAGGTTTCCCTCTTTCTCATCTCAGAATGTTGTTTTCCTCTATGGAGAAATCTGAGCGCTATGGACTTGTGTACATCATGGAATAGTGTCCTCCATTTAATATAAGCTTGAACTATAACAAAGGGCAAGAAGAGGTGGGCATCTGCTATTTCTGCCATTGGCACTGCTGGCCTTACCAAAGCCATACTCGTGCTTTAAAAAAGGCACATGTTAAAAACACAGCAGCACTATTAAAACGAATGACATCATGTGACTTGCTTTCCTCCAATCCTTGAGTTCTTTTTGGTACCTTAGGCAGAAAGAACTTAGACACCCCAGGCTCCATATCACAGTATCTGCCAACTACAGCAACAAAGTTTTGATCCCATAAGATGGTCCATGAATTGATCATATTGCACCACCCTTATGGCCCTAAAAAATGTAGATTATTTTGCAAAAAATATATTTTATCATGCTTTAGTTGTTTGTAAATGTTCCTCTGCACACAATTCTCTTTGTTACATGCCATTGATTAGTTAGATGACAATTTCCATATCTCCTTGCGTATACAAATTCTTGTGTCTGCCTTCATATTTTCCAGCATCTGTACATAAACTGACCCAAGTGTGTCTGCAGCAGGCAGTGTGCCAGCTTCGTATCTATTTATATGTATTTATGCTTTATATGCTTCTTGCCCTTTTAATCCCTTCTTTGTACTACCTAGCTGTAAGATATCTTGTTGTACTATAAATAAACCAAACCACTACAAAGTGTCGTTGCGTTGTGAGGGCCAGACCTTACACGGTTTTAATATTCTGAGTTATGAATACCTTAGATTTTGTTCTAGCATATATACTAGAGCAGGTAAATATACTTTATTTTATGAAATATATATACATGCACAGGGCCATTATATCTTCTGAGAGTTAGCCATTAGCATTTTTCTTGCTTTTTTCTTATAAACATTTTTTGATGTCCAGTTTTTGTGTTAAAAATGTCACAATGCTAATCAAATGTTACAACTTTTTATCTAGTGTTATTTAATATGACAGTAAGCTCAAGAGTTAAATCTTAAAAATACATTCAAATCTCTTAACAATAAACAAAAAGTTATCTTATTTGTGTATCACTCAGCTGTAGATCCTCAAATCATCTCTGAATTCATGCTGACCCTGTCCTTCCTTCTGGAGGGTGGCTACTTTTGTTCCCCATGGTTCCTGTGTGTGTTGTAAAATAGCCACCGCTCCAAGCTCCCCTCTGTGATAGACTACAATCTCAATATAAATTACAAGAATAGTAAACTAAACGTGAGATTGTAGTCCATCGTGGGAGCGAGCTTGGAGCCGTGGCTACTTTACTACACGTACAGGGACCATGGGGAACAAAAGGGCAACAAAAGTAGCCCATTTTTGTTAATAGTTAAGGTAATTGAATACATTTTTAAGATTTCATTCCTGAATTTAGTGTCACTTTAATGCTGAACTCAAACTGACAAACAGCTAAATACACAGATCAAATACCAATGAAAGCTGTTTTGCCAACCACAAGATTGTTATGTCTGTCATCGTCCATCCAGTTCTAGGGTTGCAGCTCCTGTTATCTGGCAGAACTTAGTCTGAGGACAGAGCAGGTTCTGTCCAGTAGTGAATTTCTAGCATTGTGTAAAGTGGTTCTTTAACTGAATTCAAACCAGCTTGCTCATAACCATACCAAGTCATTGATTCTGACTTGATCCTGTTTGGTAAAGAGAAGAATCACAGACCAGAATGACATTCCTCGTTCATTTACTCTGATTATGCAAAACCAATTGATTGCCCTGGATTACTGTGCCAGACTGCTGTTTTTGCATGCAACGTTCAGAATAGTGATACAGTCCTCAATATCCATAAAACTCACTTTTTAGGCACAGTGCACCCTTTCAGACCTAGTGGTTGAGGGGGAGTTGCTTGGCAAACATTAAACACGCTTTTGAAGTCTGTGTGAGTCTTAATATGGTTTTAAATAAGCCCACTGCCCACAATGCACTAGAATTAATTCACTGTTGCTGCTGATTTATTGCTTTGATCTCATGGAAATTGTAGAAAAAGAAAATGATGTCAAATGTCAGCTGTAAAGCAGTTCTAAAGTCCCAGCATATACTAACCTGTTATAACATGAGCATTGTAATAGGAATACATACTAGAGTTGGTTTTGATAATGCAATCAAAGATTGCTTTAAAAATTCCCTTTTATGTAGTCAGTGCTTCCTTCCGTTTGCCCATCACTTTCAACAACTTCCTATATTCCCAGTGTGCTTTGCATCTCTTTCCCTGCTGCTTGAGGTGATGCAATCTTGATTTGCCAAGATTACATATCCCATCATGCATTGCCTCCAGCAAGCAATCATAATGTTACGTTGTGGGAAGTTCAGATGCTGAGTTGTAGTTCAAATGGCAGGCTTAGTTGTGGCACAAGGACATGCATTTTCACAGGGCTGAAATTGTGTCAAGCACATCTTCAATGAGTAACTTTACAAACTTCTGAATATGGTTATTAGGAGTGGACTAGAAAACATGGAAATTCAATAAAGACATACATATATTTTTCGTTTTTGACCATAGTTACCCTTTAACCTGTTTGGTTTTCATGGGCAACATATACTTTTGTTACAATTTTATAATACTACATACAGTATCATCGGAAAGAGAACTAATATGTGAGTACAATCAGGGGGCAAGCTGGTTATGTGATGTTCCTCCTTCACCTTTCTGAACCTGACAATAAACTCCAAAGTCACTGGCATAGTAGCTCCTACACATGACTCTGAGGTCATCTGTGTCATTAATCCTAATATTTCTTCTTCTTTCATCCTAGATTCTTACCTACAGGAGGTCCTAAATTTTGAAAAGTTCATCTTCCTGATAAACCACCGATATTCCCCTGACTGCTGCTACAAGACCTACAGCAATGTATCAGATCCCCTTAATGACTTCTAAGAAAAGAAAAGTAAAAATAGAAAAATAAGTTATATGACGTTGTTCTACAGTATCAATCCAATTTTGCATTCAGGAAAGTGTGAATCTAACATTTATTTTTCTTACATTTTTTATGGCTTCAAAATAGAGCCTATATATGTGGAATGCTCATGGAATTTATTGCAGGGTACAGAAGTAATGTAGAAACATTAATTTAAACTTTAGACCACCCATGCAGTATATTCATAACTGATAAACATATTTTTAAAATACTTTTTTAAGTGGCCATTGGAGAAGATACAACAGTGCAGTGACTCATTTGGAATTTGCTTGCTCCTGCAAGGAAAAGTATTTAATATTCAGAAGCTACAGCTAAATAATTTCGCAGCTCCGGCCAGGAAATATTATGGGCTGGATTCACTAAAAATATAAATCATGCTTACTGAGCAAAGTATATAATTTATGTGAAGCTAAGTGAAAATTAACTTTGTAAAGGATACCTAATCATGTGCAAGGAAACTTTATTTAAAAAACAAAACAAAACAGTAATGGTATGATTGTCTTATCTATACCGACATCTCAGCCCCCAGGAAGTAGATGCTGATGTTGCTTGGTCCTTGAAAGATAAACATATGATGACAATGAACCAGATATACTATTGTCAGGTGCATGGAAACAGACTTTTATGAAATGCGCAAAAAAATAGTTCAGTTGTAATAGTTTGAAAAGAAAAGCGTGACTAGTGCACCAATTGTAGAACAAAATCCCAAATGCGACTTTTTGCACAAAAGGTCTCCCAATTTGCACCAAATAAATAACAGTTCAGAGAATTGGTTAGTCAGTATTTGGTGCAATAGAGGTGTGCAGTAGTGTGCCAAGAGGATGATGGAGCAGGATGGCTCCAAGAGGATGATGATGCAGGACAGCTCCAAGAGAATGATGGAACAGGACGGATCCAAGAGGATGATGGAGCAGGACGGCTCCAAGAGAATGGTGATCCAGGACAGCTCCAAGAGAATGATGGAGCAGGATGGCTCCAAGAGGATGATGATGCAGCACAGCTCCAAGAGAATGATGGAGCAGGACAGATCCAAGAGGATGATGGAGTAAGACAGCTCCAAGAGGGTGATGGAGCAGGACAACTCCAAGAGGATAATAGAGCAGGACAGTTTCAAGAGGATGATGGAGCAGAACAGCTCCAAGAGGATGATGGAGCAGGGCAGTTACACATTTTAATATGCACCAAATAAACTATATGTGGCACAACATAATAGTTTATTTGACATAGGATGTGCCATAATAAGATGTTATGTGTGACAATTCACATTCTTCAACAACCACCAGTCTTAGTTTATCTGGCCCAATGTATTGTCTTTTTATTATTACAGGTAGTTATATAGCAGGGATATTTTACACAGTACTTTATATTCACATCAGACCCTGCAATCTAAGGTCCCTATCTCACATACATATTAGGACTGATTAGACAGGAGAGGAGTCAATTAACCAGTGCGGGAGGAATTCCATGCAAGCACAAGGAGAACATGCATACTCTGTGCAGATAGTGTTCTGACTGGGATTTAAACCGGGGATCCCCAGTGTTGAAAGGTGGAAGTGCTGACCACTATGCCACTGTGCTGCCACTATGCCGCAATCTGCATTGATCTCAGTGAGAGGTAGTAAATACCTTTAAGTACTGAACATTGCTTAACATGCAGTCACCCAACACGAAAAGCTAAATCAGATGCTAGGCCCTCTTTATGCACAGCAAAGAACTACATACTGTAACATTTCCATCATCGTCCATCTTTTTGTCAGCTGACTTTGCTATTTGAAGGTTATTTGTTGTGTTTCTGGCAATTTTTCATCCAGTCTACATTTGTGTCTGTTTGTACACTATGTAGCCGGCTTTATTTCTCCACAATAAGACTCCAGTGAAGGTGTACACACATGCAAGCATTTTAATAGCTATTAAATCAGGCACAAGTGACATCTTCAGAATTCATTATCTTATGCGCTAAAGCGATTGATCAAAGAACGGGACAGTGAGCAGCAAACCTATTGTGGAAAATGGATTTGGTAGGGCACCTTATGCAAACACAAACCAGTTATCTCCACTTTTGCAGCAATCTGTTATTTTAAATATGGTCTGTGGTCCCTGCCATTAAAACAATAAAAACACTCACTCACTTGGAGAGCGCTTAAAAAATGTGTTCAATGCAGGGCCAATAGCATGACGAGAATATGGTAATGATAATAACATTCATTTAGAGAAGCGAGTAGACTCAGGTGATAATGTTCCTTGTTGTGTACAGACAACTAGTATGTGTTTCATGCAATCATGGAGAGAAATGACTTGCACTGTTGCATATAGCAAATAATTTTTTGACCTCAGTCTGGTGGGTACCCTCTTTGAACTTCAGCAATTAGAAAAGGAAAAGTCTGCTGAAATTTACAGGCATTATCTTAGATAATTACCTGGGAACAGTCATGTTTCAGTACGAAAGGAGATAATTTTAAATTCAATTTTACATTGCTTTCTCTATACTCGTGAAGCATATGACCATTGTAGGGGCTGTAGTTATCTTATTTAATGCCTGAAATTGGTCACTTAGAGATGCCTATTTTGTCAGATGTTATTATGTTAATATACACCTAGGACAACATTTTAGCCTACTTAGTCTTATTATGGTAAACTACAAGGAGATCTTGTTACATAGAAAGCATTAGAGAATAGAGATGTGCTTGACTGACAGCATTGGCTGAAAGCGTATAGATTTTCAGTAAAAGCTGCTGTATTTTCTGACGGTACACCCTTTCACTACCTGAACACTTTAAGGCTAAAGACCATGCACCATCCTTTAAAAATATTCCCCAATAGCTGCCAAGGATATAAATCCACTTTTTGTGCACCTTTGCAAACAAAAGATATTAGCAAAAGTAGCAGTGACATCATCATATATCCTGCACAAAGGGCGGAGCTGTGAGAGGAAACCAGCAGGCTCCACCCACTACAAGCTGCCTGCAGATAACTACAGTGTTGGTTATGTGTTTGGATGAAGCACTGAGATCTTGAGGAATGCTGAATTAAGTTTTACTTGCGTATAAGAACATTACACCAGAATACAGCATTATACAGCATACAGAGAGAACTTCCTTTGTATATCATAGATAAGCATGAACATACATACAAGCATAAACTAGCATTGCACTACAGCGCCATCTACAGCTCAAAAGACATAATATATGCTGTTGTATTTCCAACACCACTTCACAACAGCATATGAATTACTATATGACATTTAGCTTCTCTCGAAGGAAACTGTGATGATCCTTTGGCAATGGCTTGGTGAGTGCATCCGCAATCATTTCTTCTGTTGAGCAATATTGCATGTTGATAACAGCTTGTTTTTGAATGTCCCTAGGCAGATGATACTTCACGTCAATATGCTTGGTTCTAGGGTTGACTCTTTCTGATTGTGTCAGCTTTAAACATCCCTGGTTAGCAAAACATACAGGAGGGGACAGAAACAAGACCAGTCACCTTGCACAAGAAGAGAGAGCAGCAGTGACCGGTCTGTATTACAGGAAGCTCTTGTACAACGTTTTACACTGGATTACTGTACGGATCTAGAAGAAAAGAGCACCAAGATTCAACTAAGAATACACACGGCTTTTGTCTTTAGTTAAAATTTGTTTATCCTGGGGTTAAGCTTTAAAGAAAAACTTTGAGTTAAAAGAAAACCTTTCCCTTGCCATGGGGCTACTCAGTGGTGTATTTAGGTTTGGGGCTGCCACAGGCAAGACAAAACTCGGGCGCCCCCCCCCCCACACACACACACTAAATTATCCTGCAGTGCAAGGTTTAAGTGCTTGTTTTGTCTAGGGGCTCAAATAAAGTTGTATTACTCACCTGATCCTTAGTCCCACAGAGGTCAGCACTCACCTCTCTCCCCCTCCACTCTGGCTGAGGAATTAAATGGTTAATTCTCAGACCATGAGGCATTTTACATTTGGACATATAAAGTTGTATCGTGGTCACAAAGGAGTTAATACTGTCATGTTTCCTATTACCTATAACAGGTAAATAAGAGTGCATAAAATATAACAAATATGACTGAAAGTATCCTTTATGTTATGCTGAAATGCTTTAAAAAATGGTGGCATTTGATAATACAATAAAAAGCATATTTTCATAAATATCTATATATAGATATATCTATATATATCTATAAATATCTATAGATATATATAGACATATATATAGATATATATACACACACAGTATATTGCAACTTACCAGTGTTCACCAAATTAATGTGTTCACCAAATCAAGGACTGGTAAGCTGCAGTATATTACTTTTTTGTGTTTTGGGTTTAAAAATGCTTTATTGCATAGGGTGAACCTTCATACATATATTACAAAGAATGCGAGTTCCCACAAAACACATGTGGAACACCTGATTTGGTAATTTTTTGTAATTTCAGCTAAACATTACACCCTGAACTGTATGGGACATACCAACATTTGTGAGATCAGTCAACATTTACTTTCCACTATTATATGTTAGCATTGGAAAATTAAAGGGTCAATACTATATATCATATAGACCGTGTACTTGGGTGACATTTTAGATTTAGAGGAAATGAAGACTTGATGCCCATTTTTCATAATCTTGTTTATTATCTTGTGCTTCTGATAAAATCGCACATTGTGTACTTTCAAAGTAATTGCATAATTTATACAAGTGACTGCTGGTTACACTGTAAAGGGTGAGATTGTCAGATGTGGCAGACCTGAAAGCTCTGGCAATGATTACTCCAGTGACTTTACAGTTATCCTCTAAGGGGTAAGATTATTGAATTTGGTACTATAGGCACCCGCTTTGGCCAGTTTTTGTAAATTCAGCTGAACATTGCACCCTGAACTATCTGGAACATAAAATCATCTGTGTAAGCAGCCAACTTTTATATTTCACTATTGTATGTTATAAAGCATTGGTAATTGATATAAGCAATGTTTTCTACTTTAAAGACCATGCACTTGGGTTACTTTATTTGGATGAAATAAAGTATCTATGCACATCTAAACTGACAAATGGCCATTTTCTTGTTTACTAATGATGGAATAACTTGCTCGGGTTCGATTTGCGGGTGCAGCAAACAAGCTGAAAAGTCTGCCAGTTGTGAACTTTAATGCAACTTTATTAAAGTCAATAGGAGGAGAATTATGAAAATAGCTTCTCTCCATTTTCTAGGTTATTAGGCAAGCAATTGTCAAACAAAAGGAATTGGGGAGGGGCACTGGGTATTCCCTTCATCTATAGC
>NW_017306534.1:826822-864712 GCF_000935625.1 Nanorana parkeri
AGAGAGCGTGCTCAGAGATATAAGATCTCCTCTGTGTTCTTTAATGAATGTATCGAAAAATCATATCACAAATTAAAGTGTGTCTAAAGTAGGGATGCACCAATACCGATACTAGTATCGGTATCAGTGCCGATGCCGAGTATTTGGATGAGTACCCCAAATGCTCAGATGACTGGCCCGATACTTAAGCTTCTGGTATCAGGAAGCTAGGCAGCGAGTCATTACACGCCTCCCGGCTTTCTGATTGGCCAGAAAGCCAGCTTCATATAGCCGGATTCCCGGCCAATCAGGAAGCCGGACGCCATGTAATGACGTGTTGCCCGGCTTTCTGATTGGCCTGCTTCTCGACCAATCAGGAAGCCCGGGCAACACGTCAGTACACAGTGCCCGCCTTCCTGATTGGCCAGAAAGTCGGCTCCAAGCTTTCTCATCGCCTGGTGATGAGGGAGCATGGAGACGGCTTCGCTGCTAATCGAAGAAAAGATCGCTAAAAAGAAGAATCCAAAATTTTTGGTTTCCACCATGAACCGTTCCGTTCTCCATCACAGTAATTTAGGTTTCAGTGGAAGGAACCTCTGCATGTGTTTGGGGACATAGGCACCCCACCCTCCTGGAAGGATCAAAAGCTGAAGACTTTGACCTGTAGCGCTGGGAAGGAGGGAGGGTAGGAAGCATAAGCTGCTGGTATGAGTAAGTATAAGAAGTCTTCTATTTTAGGGACCTGCTGCCTGTATTGTTTTATAGAATTGACAAGGTTGCTTTAATGTAATTCACTTGCAACCAAATGTGATCCTCCCCAACCCTTTCCTTTAAATAAAAGAGATTTAACTGCGATGAACTGCTTTGTAACCCTTAGTTCAGCTACATATGTAGAAACAATGCATGCACCTAATTTGACAGTATGTAAGGTTTTTCCATTCTTGCTGGAGTTTAAAAGTGACCTGGTTAGTCACATGATCAGATTCTCATATACCGCTTACAACATTTTGAAATGTGCTATGTGTAAAACTATGCCTAGTTCAAAACAATTCTTAGTCTGACCCCTCTCTGCTGCTACCCACTTGATAACTGGGAGCTGCTTTGTTTCCTTTTGCGTGCAGAACAACAGTGGTATTCTTAATAGAGACACCCCTTTCAGTGGTCATTTCTAAAGTTTTTACTGGTTCATAACCTCCACCATCAGAAATCCCAATAAAAAGGAATAAAGCTCAGTCATCGGGGAAGAATGTGACCATATTATGTTGCCTTAAACGTCCATGCTTTTATCCTCTCCCACACATGTTCTTCTTTTGCTTTCTAGTCACCCACCAACGTGGGTCTGTCGTTGGCACTGAGAGGTTGACATCAAAGTCCTTGTATAGTTGGCGGTCTGATGTTAATGTCGACATTCTAGAAATATAGAGAGAGTTGCACATGGTTCTGATGAATGTCCCTCTCACATGGAAAGACAAAGAGGCTTGAACAAAGCCCTCTAATCTGCCACTCTGTATAGTCCTGGCAGGCAGAGTGCCTATGCCATGTACAGCTGAGTATGAACTGTGATAGCACCCTTTCAGTTTACAAACAAGAGGTCTAATTTAGAAGAACACTCTCCCATCTGATTATTTTATCCAATTCATCAGTTCAGTAAAAAGGATTTAAAAAAATAACTCCATGACTGTGAAGGGGACAATTCAGAGGCTTATTAACTTCTTAGGCTGTATCATAATGTTAAAGGGCACAAAGGGGGTCGTCATTCATGTGTAATTTTAAGAATCAAAAGACACAAATATCCATGAAATCATGAATTAGTATTTGAACCAGCACTGCAGAGTTCTGTATGGATTAAAAAACGAAAATCTTTCCCAAAAGATGTTTAGATTGCAAGATCCACGAAGGACAAACAAAAAAATTATCACAAGCAACAGATGAGACGAATCCACAAATTAAACTTGAAAAGATATTGCCATGGCAACTTTTACATATTTCGGATTTTTACAGTCTAGATACATTTTCATGTTTGTTTGGGTTTCAAGAATGTTGCTCGAGCTATGCATGGAGCATTCTAATTGGCAATCGACAACAGTACTGACTGCTGATGAGTCAAAGTTGAACACTATTGGGCTTGTTCATTAATTTATTGCAAAGAGTATAACCAGAGCTTGGTTATTAACGAGGCAACCTAGGCAGGAGCCTAAGGTCTGTCATGCATCCATGAAGTGAACCAAGGGGGCGGCACAGCTGGGAAAATATGTTATCAGGGGATCCAATGCAGATAGGTCAACCCCTCGGCACCTACTGCAATCCTTATTAAAGTTATGAAGTGGGTAAAGAGTTTGGGCTATGAGTAAACTATCAGTTCCAGATGCAATACTTCCACAAGGTAGCGAGGAAAAAGCGGTCTAGCCCACCACGCATTTGCGAACTCCAATAACTTCATCAGAGTGCGAGATCTGATCTGTCTGTTCCGACGAGTACGGGAAAAAGAATGATCAGCACATCATGGAGCTGTAAAATCGAATTTCAATGAATCTTTACAAGCATCAAATACCAGTGTCCGGACTCTGTATTCCAGGCTTGATAACGTGTTGCAGCTTTGATAAAGACCTACATGGTCAAAAATGCATTATGCAGCCCAGAACACAGTGTGTAAATACTGGTATGTGATGCTTTTAAAGATTTAATTTTTGTGGATTTTACTCATGCATTGTGTGCTGATTATGCTAACACTAAAACTAAAAAAATACAGGGTGAGAGAAGGTACAAGCGTTGGGCCAGGGAACGTGTCATTGGTCCTTCACAGGTTGCCTACTGATCTAGATCTGACTGTTATTGACCTTAACTGGCTGAGGAATGAGATATGATAAGAAGGAAGAATGTAAAAGACTACATGGATCACAGTGTACATTCTCTGTACAATCTCTTTGGAATTAGCAAAACTCTTTAAAGAGGAAAAACCTAAACAATATTTTTAATTAATATCAATCCAGGCAAGTGCTTGCACTACATAGTTGGTAGTAGGTCTTAAAGAGAATGTCCAATCAGATTGTATGGCTAGCTTAAGATTCAGACAAGCATGCATGATCTAACCATCTTCATGCACCAGGATTGGCCATTGGCTGATGCTCCCAGACCCGAATGCAATGCAATTCGGAAATGTGGATCCTGAATGCCATTCGGGTCTGGGAGCCATATACATATATTACTAAAGCTGAGGCTCCCAGACCCGAATGGCATTTGGAAGCTCATGAATGCAATTCAGAAACTCAGATTCCGAGTGCCATTCGGGGCTAGGAGCCTCAGCTTTAGTTTTATATGTACTGTATATACTGCATATGGCTCCCATGTTGATGTAACGAAAATTTGCGTTCAGACCCATTCGGATGCATTAAACCGAAAAACACATCTGATTGGCCAGAAAAGTCACATGTATGGCAGCCAGACAACTAACATTTCAGCAGGAGGGCAGGAATAACGAATACATTTCAATAATGCCCGGTTTTCTTTAAAGTGGACCACCATGCAGATCTGTAGATTAAAAGTACAATTGAAGCCATTTTTTTAAAAATTTGAATAGAGTGGAGAGGGATTACAACACCTGTCAGCTTCTTATTGCTGTCGGTGCCCCATTAGGGAGATTCACCCTCTCTATTTGTCTTGAAGACTGTTATCACTTCAAATTAAAGTGAAAGAAAATCCTTACATTTTGGGGTGTCATCTGAATAGGACTAGCTGGGAAATCTTCCAGTGGGGACACTAGTTGTTATGACCCTACTGACCACCAGGGATTTCCTCTCACTTTCTGTTGTGGCTATCAGACAGGAAGTGAGGGGAAATATCCCCAAAGGGACACAGATGGCAAAAAGCTGACAGTGGTTATAACCCTCCCTTACTCGATCCAAAACTAGAAAAAGTAGTTTTGGCTTCAGTTCTACTTTATTCAGTGTTTGTGAAAATACAGTGTATTAGTGAACTAAAACAAATGGTGCCTTTTGCTTCTTTATAGCTGTACAGTAGACTAAACATATTGCCACTTAAAATATATGTGTACTCTTATGCTGAGCTATACACATGTACATGTCCCTGCAGTCTCTAAAAAATGACACTTACCGTTACTGAAGGTAAGTCCTATTTCCAGCAGCCTGGCTATAGCCTCCCAGACGGTGTTCATATTTTTCTTTGTGGTGAGCAATTGGTTTGGCCACTCCTATGGCCTACTCCTACTCTTAAAACAATTCATTAAACTGCTTTAGGGATTAAAGTATACTTAAACCTAATTACTAAAATCTCATAGAAGCTTTGACATGTTAATGTCATTTTAAAAGTCAATCTCAATATACTGTATTTAAAAATGCAGTTTGTGTTTTATAAAATAATACCTGGTGAGCCTACCATGAAGGTTTCTTATTCAGGCCCTTCCTTTTATAGGGTGACAACGCTCTGCCCCTTGTCTGCTAATTGTGCTCCTGCATTGTCACCCATTTAGAAAGACTACCGGAGACTACAAGTGGTTTAAACCAACAAGTATTACACAGGCATGGTCCACAACTCCACACCATCTGGAAACCCACCCTGAGAAATGCCATGCAGCCATTCCTGGAGTGAGTGCATGTGAACAGAAAGTGGCTGCAAAGAGGCTGAAGAAGTGTAGCAGCACTATGATGCAACAAAGGATGAAAAAAGGTCACAGCAGATTTTATAGAAAGAAAAAAGTCAATTGTTTATGATACGCAATGCTTTAGTAAATTAAGTGTCATTCAGCTGGGGTTTATATCAAATTTAACTTACACATTCATCTTGGTATTTTTATCTATCTATCTATCTATCTATCTATCTATCTATCTATCTATCTATCTATCTATCTATCTATCTATCTATCTATGTCTACCTATGTATTTATCTATCTCTCTATCATTGTCCTATATCTATCTATCTATCTATCTATCTATCTATCTATCTATCTATCTGTCTATCTATCTATCTATCTATCTATCTATCTAATATCTATCTATCTATCTATCTATCTATCTATCTATCTATCTATCTATCTATCTAATATCTATCTATCTATCTATCTATATATCAATCTATCTAATATCTATCTATCTATCTATCTATCTATCTATCTGTCTATCTATGTCTACCTATGGATTTATCTATCTCTCTATCATTGTCCTCTATCTATCTATATATCTATCTATCTAATATCTATCTATCTATCTATCTATCTATCTATCTATCTATCTATCTATCTATCTATCATCTATCTATCTATCTATCTATCTATCTATCTATCTATCTATCTATCTTTCTATACACTTATTTGTCTATCAATTCATATCTATCATCCCTCCATCTCTATTCTTTCTTCCTGTATAACAGATTATAGTTCACCTAGATAAATAAGATCTTGGTCTCTTGATCCTACCTCCTATCTATTCCAGAGAACTTTGCATCTTCAAGTTGGGATTCTTTTAATGACATTGTCCCTTTAATTTCCCTGTTCTTATCATCCCGCCGTGGAGTGGCCTGCAGGCTCCCCTGATTAAATCATATGTCTCTGCTTTGAGTTTGGCTTTTCTGCAGTTGACATCTGCCCTAAATCTAAGCTTCTGCTCACGGCTACCTCCCTTGTTCAACCTGTCAATACTAAATTTATCCAAACCTAGAATGTGGATATCCTTTTAACCTATTTATCCACATAAGATTATTCCTGCCCTGGCCCTGAGGCTTGGTGATAGGAACCTTTTCATTCCTTGGTCTCTCCACCGGCTCTCAAGGTTGTCATTTTTTGGATTTACTTGTGTTGTGCACTCTTGAATAAGACAGTAGCCTAGAGCTTACCAAGATATGTTGCCTGGGTCACAGCAAGCATATAACCTTCTAGACAAGCAGTGCCATGTGCAATTGCTCAGAGTTGGAGTCAATTGCTGTCTCTTAGAAGTTAATATGAAGTTCTTTTTTTGCAGAGAGAAATCCTAGTTTACTATTTGTTAGGATATGCCTGGACTATTCATATATCCAACTTACATTTTTATCTATTTAACAAAAATAGGTACGTGAAGCCATGTGTTCAAATACTCCCATAGAACCTCTTGTACAATTTAGACACCAGAAGTTAAGAAATATAAAAAGGCAACTTTTACATGTAAAACTCCAGTCAAACAGTTAAAGCTGAACTCCAAGAAGATAAAAACACCAAATGCAGTTATCTGTTTATTAAAAAATCATCAACGGGTATCTATGGTCAAAAACTACTGTAGCCGCATCACCTTTTGTGAGGTGGCTACTAGAAATGTAGTGATTGTCGGGGCTGTAGTAAGCCTGCCTGGATTATAGTTGGCATGTATCTGGTTAATTCCTGGTGTCTGGCAATGATTGTACCTCCTGGGTGGAGTGTGACTCTGCTGTAGAGTGGGATAGCCAATGAGGGACACTGTGAGTTTATGTACAGTTCAGCAGCCAATCACAGGGTTTCTCTCAGCCAGTGGTGCATGCAGGGATAGGGTACATATACTGGAGGGAATTGCCATGTGCTCAGTCTAGTCTTGTGCCAGCCATGGATTAGTCCAAGCGAAGCACTTCCCACACTCCAACCTCCCCACCCGAGGCCTCAGGCCTAGCCTGAGGGGTGGCTGGACAGCACCCTGGAAGTCTAGGATCCCTAAGATGTTAATAAATGTTATTCGGCATTATACTACTGGAGTAGATATCAGCTTTGTGGGCAGTAGAAGAGGGCGTTTAAAGGCTAATCAGGCAGCTGAAGACTAAAAACCCCAAGACAGGCTAGTGATGACCCGGGTTATTCTGGCGGCTCCTTCGGGGGTGAGCTCTACACTACAAATAAATAAGTATTTCTATTTAGAGTTTCTATAAGTTCTATCCCACTTCTAATAACCATATTGATCTGGAAGATTGTAAACTTATTAAAGGTGCCCATAGGATGTACTTCCTCAATCCACACAATTTCACTCAGCCCTGTCAATATGTACTTCCTTGTGTCATGACTCTCACAGAGCCTGCCTTCTGAGCTTCAACTCAACAATTGAACAATGTTACATTAACATTGCTTGCTGGAAGCAATGCATGATGGGATATTGGATATTAAGAACTCGAAATTGCATCACATTAAGTAGCAGGGAAAGAAATCCAAAGCACACTGGGAATACAGGAAGTTGTTGAAAGTGATGGGCAGACAGAAGACAGATTTGACTGGGTATCAGACTTTTGCAGATTGGGAGAAGGAGAAGCAGCACAAGTTGTCAATCAGGTGTGCCACAGTCCTAAAAACAATCTCATCACCCTTCTGCGTCTCTTTCACTGTCCAGCTTAAAATGTAGATGTCACCAGCACACCAGCACGACAGAAGCTCATAAGTCAGTGCAAATCCATGTCAGAGTAGACATGTCTACTCTGAGCCTGATGAAGGGGACCCTGTGCGGCCCCGAAATCGCTTGTTATTCTGAGTGACATCTATTAATAAATGGATTTGCACTGACTTATGAGCTTCTGTCGTGCTGGTGTCCTTGTGACATCTACATTTTAAGCTGTTTTGCGTGCGGCGCCATCCGCTGTCATTTCAAGCACCCATTTACTTTTTTGCGGATTTCTGGTTAGGAGTGCTACAGGATTTAGGACTTTTTGTTCTTTCACTGTCCAATCACAGGCTTGGGGGCAGGGACAAGACCAAGCTTTATCAGTTAGCTGCAGAATAGAAAATCAGGCTATAATGACTGGAAGCTCTGTACATTTCAGAACTGAATATAATGAAATACAAATTCTTTGACAGATAAAGTTAGGCTGGGCTAAAATACATCAACATGTTTGTCTCTACTTGTACGTTGTGATATAATAAAGGACATTTTAGGAGGGATCTCTACTCATGTGCCACCATTTGGATTTTGAGTGCAAGGAGGGTCGGCAGGTTCCACCTGCTGACATTATACAGAGAAGGAAAAGGACATTTTGTGCTTTTTAATGATTATGGTTACTTCTGACCAATGAGCAAAGAACTTAGGAAGCAATGAATCTGATCCAAGAAGTAGCGGGGTGATCCTACTGACTAGCAGGGGTGTGTATGTCACAAGAATGGCTGGGCAAAATTACAAATTGCTTGGCAGGTAAAACATATACAGTATGTATTTTAACGGTGTAGTTGGCAGTTTGCTTGGAGTCCCCATTTATTTGCAGACTATTTCTTTTTTAGAATAAAGAGTCTTCCATCTTCCCCTAAAATTCTGAGGTCATCACAATGGTCAATGTGGCTTATACCTTAGAGGGCCCAATGCCAATGCTATATAAGCTCTTTAAAGCAAAATTTAAAAAAAATACATATATTTTAAAAGCAACGAGTATAAATGCCTAAATTTGACTTGATCTCAGCCACTTAGGGCCAATCAGGTGTGGGCAATCATATGTGCTGGCAAGGAACAAATTGACAAGAGGAGAGAACAGAGAGATGACCTCATAGGTTTGTTGCTGCTCCTTCACTGTCCAATCAGGGATGTCCCTACCCCATATGCCAGCTGGGGCCATGCTGTCAGTGGCTCTCTGTCCTGTCCCGCCCAGCTCACTGATGTCACTGGTTGCCAGGAGCTTGGCGAAACGCCAGCCAGAGTGTTCTTCTCAGCTCCCTGGCAACCGTTGACATCAGTGAGCTGGGCAGGAAGCTGGGCACAGAATTACAGAGCTCTTAGCAACCCGGGGTGCTGTGGCCTCCCCTCTGCTCCCTCCCCCCCCACCAAAGTGATGCCGCCTGTGGAAACTGCCTCAGACTTCCCCATTATAGGGACACCCCAGTGTCCAATAATAGATTGATGGTGTGTGTGCCACCTATTGCTTAACTGCAGCAGTGAAAAGTCGGGTCACCCAGCTTGGTGCGCTGTTTTGCAGATATAATTAACTCTTAAGATACCAATTGTTTGACAGGTAAAAAGGCTTGCATATATGTATTTCAATGGTGTACTTAACTTTTTGCCTGCAGTTCCTCTTTAAACTTTAGCTTGTGCTATATAAATTGATCAGAAAGTACATTTGACTGCAATTTAACAAACTAAAAAAATCTGTCTTAGGGCTACCTGTATGTACGATGTAATTTTGTTATTGTTGAGTTTTAGTCACATTTATTGTTGTCAAATTAAATTGCCACATATAATTCCTACCTGTCAGAAAGTTACATTTGCAGAAAACTGCCTTTCAAATACTGCCCAAATGTGTTAGATCTGAAACATCTCAGTTATTCAGCCCAAAGTGCCCAATTTTCGGGATTAATCCGCAGCTTTTATACAACGGAGGATAATGTGGGTTAAGCAAGGGACAGTGACTAGTTGGAAGGTGGGTTGGCTTAGGGGGCACCACATCCCAATGAATCAAAATCCAGACTAAATATAGAACACAATGAATTTTTAAACTACCCACTCAGATACAATATGTGTATTTAAACGTACTATGTTTATTTTACTTAAACAACTTGTTAAAAGCAATAAAATAACATCTGTGTATGCAAATATGACATCAAGACTCCATTAAGTGAATTACATCTCTAGAGATCTCCCTCTGATATCTCTTACATTTTATTTCATATTTCTCACAACAAGCTGCAGAATGTATCTCACTTTTTATTAAGTAGGTAATCGGATGGGGTTGTCTCAACGTGTTTTGCATATGTTGGCTCCACTTCTTCAGGAGTTATGTTGAGGCATTTAAATATGTCATTAGAGTCCCATAATTGTGTTCAAGGAGTATCTGTTAAAAAATCATCCTTTTGGCTAAGATCAAGTGTAGTATCTGTTTTTATCAGTTGCAGGTAGGGGAAAGGAGCCACTGTACTGGCCTTATGGCTGGTATGGTTGGTCTCTGAGTACCCTGCCTGGTGATGGGGGCTCCTAAAAGACTCTGGCAATGGGGAGGAAACCGAATTAGCGTCCACTCACGTAAGAGTGGGGGTCGGGAGTACTTCTCGGCGCTGAGATCTGGCAGGACCCAATTCCTCCTGATTTGGAATTTGAATTCCTAATTTGGAATTTGAATTCCTACCTTGTCTGGCCATGGGCTGGGAAGGCACCAAGCCTGTGCTATTGTGCCCCCTAAGAGTGGCGTCCAGTGGCGGACCTAATAACCAAAGGGCCCTGGTGCAAGATTTTATCTTGGGCCCCCCTCCCAAGACAGGGGGAGGGGGCGCGGGAGCGGATCACACTGGCATCCGCCCCCCTCCCCCAGCAGTCTCTAATGTTGCAGTAGCGTGCTGGACTTACCTGAGACCCTGCAGAGCACACCATAGATCCTGCATAGCCCATCTGAGACTCTCTATGGTGGGCTCTGCAGGGTCCCAGGTGGTCTGTTCGTCGGGATCCCTTTCCCTGTACCTCCTCTTACCTGCTGCTGCTGGGGCCCAGCCTCCTCCACCCCCTCCCCTGTCACCTCTGCCATGCTGCCCCGGTACAGTTGATACCCATGTAAGAGGCCCCCCAGACCCCTCACATGGGAACCGGCCATACCCCCCTGATGGCGGAATGTGTGACCGGTGACATGGTCACATGTTTTAACGTAATCCCGCCAAGTTTTTCGGCGGTGGAATGTGTGACCGCCAATAGGTGAAGCATTCCAGCTCTTTCCCAGCTGTTCCAGGGCAGATCGGCATCGCAAATCGCAAGTGCAGGAGAACCGATCTGCCCTAAAACAGCTGATCGGTCCTGAAATGTCACTTCTATCCGACTGCGATCTCACATTCCACCGCACTCACAAAGTCGGAAGGAAGTGACATTTCAGGACCGATCAGCTGTTTCAGGGCAGCAGTCTAAGCTCTGTTGACGTCATCACGTCTATCCAAGGTCCATCCACTTGTATTAGACATGAGGACGCTAAGGAACATACCAGAGTCGGAGCAGAGGTGGAGAGAGTGAGACTGAGGGTCGAGGATCAGGTGAGTATACCATCTTTATTTTCGCCCCTAGAGAAAAACGAGCACTTACCCCTTGCAGTGTAGGGGTAGCCCCACTGCAAAGGTTAATTTTTCTTAAATGCCTGGAATTGTACTTTAAGACTAGGAGGGTTATTCACAAAGCTGCCAAAGGCAGCCAAATGAATAACCTACCCGAAGTGAAGTGAGCCGAACGCTGTTCCGCTATTCACTTCAGGCTTGTACAACTGATTTCAGCGACTGAAATCAGCCGTACATCGGCTTGCTTCGGATGGCTTCGGTTCAGCCGAAAATGCTCAGCGTGTTCGACTGAGCCGAAGTGAAGAAGGAGTTCGATTCAGCCGATCCAATATCCAGCTACTCGCTGCCGTTAAACCTATTCACACAGGGGCCGAACGGCAGTGAGTGAATAGCCGAATGCCACCAAGCGGCATTCGGCTAGGCTATGCTGGTCGGTACCTCCGTGGTAACCTGGGGACGCTTATCTGTAATTGCAACTGGGCAGGGCCAGCCGTGAGATCACAGCTGGCTCCGTCCAGCTGTCAGTTCGGCCTGCTTTGTGTGTCAGTCGAGCCGAAGCATATGCCTTCAGGCTCGGCCAGCTTCGGGAGCTGTACGGGCTATAGTGGATAGCCCATACAGCAGCCCTTCGGTTCTACTGAACAGAAGGGCACTGGTGGCTGAAACTAGCCGAAGGACCAGCCGGAGCTGCGGCTGATCCTTTGGCTAGCTTTGTGAATAACCCTCTAGATGTGTTTACAATGTAATTTTCTTATTGTTAAGTTTTATTAGAATTTAGTGTTGTCAAATCAAATTTAATTTAAATTTAAATATAGTTTCAACCTGACAGAAATTTGCATTAGCAGGAAACTGCCTTTCAAATACTGTCCTTATGTGTTAGATATAAAACATCTCAGTTACTCAGCCCAAAGGGTCCATTTTTCATGATTAACCTGCAGCTTTTTTACAACTGAGATTAGTGCGGTAAGCAACGGACAGACAACAATGTAGCTGAACAGCAGCAATGCCATTTGACATGCAGAGTACGGAAGATGCTCAGGAAAAGGGCTCTGTGACAGAATCTTCTTTCCCTTTGTTGATTTTAGTTTGCCACTTTACATACATCCAAAAATGCCATGTATGAACCAATCTAGCGTCTGATTATCAACCTCGCGTCCGTGAGAGGTCTGGTGACAGCTGGCTCTCCTGTGTCTTAAAAAAAGAAAGAAAGAAAAAAAACCCCTTTCTCCGGCACACAGCACCATGCTTTGACACGCCGCTGAAGTAATTATTTGCTGAGCGGCTGCACACACCCCGCAGAGCGTGCTGGTGTCTTGTCTGACACATCTGGGCACAGAAAGTAATTGAAACAGCTGCTTCTGCCCATATGGCAGGGAAAGGCTGTTGGTAGGATGCTCTATGCGTTGGCCGCACCTACCTAAGGCAAATTAGCCATCATTAATCCCAAGATCTGACCGGAATAAGCAGAGCTCATAATCAAAACATATGCAAAAGGCTTTCTTTCTTTGCAGGATGTCACACCGTTATGTTTTCTTTAGCCAGAATCAGGCTAAAGGCTTGTGCTTTCATATGTGGCCATTTAAAGTAAATAGTGGAACCTTGCTTATATGAGCAAAGTAAATGGAGCTCCAACATATTATTATTATTATTATTATTATAAAGGGTTTATACAGTATAGCACCAACTGTTTACATAATACTTTACTTTACATAATAATGTGAGACAGTACTATCCAATACAAGTGGGTTAGGAGGGCCCTGCTATTAAGAGCTTGCAATCTAAAGGGGAATGGGAAGTGATACAAAAGGTAATAGCTGTGTGGGGATGAGTTGATGGAGAAGGTATACTTTAAGTTTCTCGGTAGAGGCCGGAGCAGCATTCATGATTAATTCGTTTTCAGGGATTTCCTAAAGGCAGAGTAGGAGATACCCGCACAGAATGAGTGTAGAATTCCAGAGGACAGGAGAGGTTCTGAAGAAGTCCTGGAGGCGAGCATGGGAGGACTTACCTAGATTTTCAAAGGCATAGTACAATTAAAATAAAGATTTAATTAAAAAATACCCAATTTTCAATATATTCTGCATAGCAAATGTAAGCTACTTTGTGCCTTGGCATGACAATTACATCAACACCAGGAGCCTTTGCATGTTGTTTTTGTGCAAGGGGCATCTGATAGCATATGGAACTACTGGGGGTCATTGAACGGAACAAGTTCCGAGGGCCTAAACATTTCAGTCAGTGATTTAATGAAGGGTGCAGTTCAGGCCCTGGGAGTCATATTTTTTTTTTAGCAAAACACTTTATTGGATTTTGAGACATACATCACAACAGTGCACGCTATTTGTGCCTTACATCGGTGGCACCATGCATAGCAGTGCATTCAACATAACATTACGACTTCAATAGCCGTGGAAAAGAAAAGAAAAAAGAAAAAAAGAAAAAGCAACATAAGGGAAAACTAACAAAACAATACAGTTCTGCTCCTACATTTCAGGTGGGGGAATCATTACTCAAGGGGCCTTACTAGGTCTTCTCACAGCTATGTGCGCATATAGCGCCACTCTCTCCTCCACCCAGCCAACTCTAAGCCCCCTAATATAGGGAGATATTCTCAGAGCTTCGGCTATGGGTTCCATGGCCTGGGCGAAGAGAGTGGGCGAGAGCGGACATCCCTGCCGTGTACCTCTGCGGATAGGAAAGGGAGCTGACAATTTATTCCCTAGTTTAATGGAAGCCATAGGATCGTGATAGAGCAATTTAATCCATCGTGTAAATTCCAGAGGGAATCCCATTTTGTCCATCACCGCCCACAGGTATGACCACTCCACCGTATCAAAGGCCTTTTCTATATCGAGAGACACCACCACCCTCGTTCCTGCGTTGAGATGGGATGTATGCAAGTTTGTGAATAGGCGCTCGCAGATTAATGTCCGTGGATCTACGTGGCATAAAGCCAGTTTGGTCCGAGTCTATCAAACTGTCCGTCAGCTGGGTAAGTCTTACACTTAAAAGCTTGGTCATAATTTTGAAATCACAATTAAGTAGGGCAATGGGCCTATAAGAGGCACATGAGGTCGGATCCCGAGGTGGCTTGTGGATCACTATTACATGGGCCCCCGACATGGATGGCGGCAGACAGTCTTTTGCTAAACACGAGGTGTACATCTCGCATAGTCTAGGGCCCACTAGTTCCGCATGTGTTTTGTAAAATTCGATAGGAATGCCGTCAGGGCCTGGTGTTTTTCCGTTGGGGAAGGAGCGTATGGCGGCCAGTACCTCAGGTTCAGTTATGGGTCTTACCAGAAAATCCCGTTGGCTGTTGGTCAACCAGCCTAGGGCAACTGAGTCCAACAGAGGCCGTAGACCCTGAGGCTGGGCGTCCGTCGGTAGCGAGGAGGAATAGAGGGTGGTGTAGTAACTCCGAAACCCCTCGAGGATAGCTGCCGGGGAAGTAACAGAGGCGTCCGGACCATTCACTTGGGGTTGGGCTTGGGGTTAATTTTCAGTACCAAGAGCGGTAACCCCGAGCCACACTTGGGATTGCGCAAAAGTGTCACTTACCTTGTCCCTGCGAGCCCACGGTGTCCTCTGCTGTGTGCGCCCGGCCGATGCCGGCATTCGGCTTCCAGTTTAGTTTTCGGGCGTCACCGCGGGGGGCAGAGCCGGCTGGAAATTCAAATGTGCAAACATGACATTTACACAGAATACACACAATACAATGTAATCTGCTATAATTATATATATGTATCAAACTAGACCGTCCAGACCGCAGTTCCGCAACCACCGTCTGAGGCCGGGACGTCTGTGACAGCATAGCCAGCAATGTGAGTTTCTTGCAGGAGTACTATGTGAGGGTTATCTTGTTTGAGATATTTGAACATTAATGCACGCTTGAATTTGGAATTAAGCCCTCGGATATTCCATGATAGGATCTTAATCTCTTCTCTGGGAGTCATATTTTATTTATTTATTACAGGTATTTAAATAGCGCCGACAAATAACACAGCGCTTTACATAGTGCACATTCCCATCACAGTATCCAGCATTAAAACATTGTGAATAAGAGGCACAAGCCATATATGGGGGTTTCTTGGCAAACATTATACAAAACTGTGCTGACATGTTGTATATCCTGTTTGCTGTGGATCCATGGACTGCTTTTCACTCCAGTTAGGGCACTACCCAGGGGCGGATCTACAGTCTAGTCTCAGGAGTGGCACTGCCAGAAAATAAGGTGCTGCTTATAGAACAGAATAGTACAATAATACATTATGTTGCAGCTGTTTGTTATTTATAACAGCAATTGTGCCTTTTTTTTTTACACATCCTGACACTTTTGTGTGGCAGGAATTGAATCTCTGCAAACAACATTTGGCACATTACTGTCATTAATATAGGTCTGTCATCCGCACTTCACATTACTGTGAGTTTTATTGCTGTGGAGTCTGTGATGCACTCACACACTGCACGTTATTGTGTTTTATTGCTGTGGAGCTTTGTGGTACACTTGGTCCAGACACAGTATAAAGGATGGAGGACTCCAGACTGAAGGAAGGGGGGCCTGATAACTGGCAATGTCGGTGGTTACCAGGGCCCCCTCCCTCCTGTCTGGGCCCCTCAAGTGTTGGAATGCTAGGGCCCAGTCGCAGCAGCAAACGCTGTGACCCTGGTTGTTTTGCCAGTGTATAGGGGAATGCAGAATACCATCATCTATAGAGGACTTCATAACTATATGCTGTGTTATGTTGTTTAACAGTGTTTGTTATTTATGTATTTATTTTTCATATGAAATTAAATAAGTGGCTGCTGTGGCCCCTTTAACCTCCCTTGCGGTATTCCTGAGTGTGGCTTGGGGTTAATTTTCAGTACCAAGAGCGGTAACCCCGAGCCACACTTGGGATTGCGCAAAAGTGTCACTTACCTTGTCCATGCGAGCCCACGGTGTCCTCTGCTGTGTGCGCCCGGCCGATGCCGGCATTCGGCTTCCAGTTTAGTTTTCGGGCGTCACCGCGGGGGGCAGAGCCGGCTGGAAATTCAAATGTGCAAACATGACATTTACACAGAATACACACAATACAATGTAAAAGTGTACATACGCCGCTGGTTAGATGGACTTCCTCTAAAATACCCTTGTCATGGTAGACACAGGTGCCTTAGGGCAGTCGGATCATCTTTACAATTTTGACCATCCTATAGCTTCTATGAGCACCTTCAGAGCACTATAATAATAAAAAAGTATCAAATTCACTATTTTTCTTCCCTGAACCTCAGTACCGTACAGCTGCTCCCGAATAAGAAAACGGGCGGAGAAAAACCCAGGCGGATGAAAATTATTTAACAAGATTAGGAAAGGTTGCTTCATTTCGAAAACCAGTGATAATTGTAATACAATAAAGAAGACTTCCTGCAATTTGCAGCAGCTGGGGAAATTCTTTTATCTTCAAAGACCTGGATGAGAACTTTGAATAGGGCTGCTTTTATCTTAGAGGAAAGAATTTGATAACTAGCTTTTGTACCTTATAAACTCATGGGTTAGTAGGTCTTCCTCACTCTTGGGAGCGGAATAGTGGAAGCTGTATGTAGGAACGGATAGCCTTGTCTGTGTTGTGAAGACACCGCGGTTATGGGAGCCCTCAAGGGACAGTTATAATGATCGGGACAGAAAAGTGAAGTCTGTCCTGGAGCTGGAAAGTGCATCGTTTAATGAAAATGTTGTCTGTTATTAATAGATTTATGGTTGTAACAAGCCTTGGAGGGGGCCTGGAGTATTCAGCAAAGTGTTTCAGTTCTGCACAGAGTTTCTGTTTTTTTATTTATTCTTTTAGCCCTAGAAAAGAGCAGTTACAGTAACCTCAAGGAAGAGATACAATCAAGAGGCAGCCCTGGGCGATGAAAGGTCTCTGTTGTTTTTCAGAGCGGGCATTTGTAGTTCACCAATCAAGGTCACGGAAATGATTAGGCTCTCAGCTTACCATGCAGTCACTGCTACTAAAAGTTACATTGTCTGAATCGGTTTGTTTTTTTCTCCCCACTAGATGTTATGGCAGTACATCTTACAAGAGGCACAGATCTTTTATTTATACAAAGCCCCGCCAGGCTAACAAATAACAGATGAAATAGAACAATGATATTTTCTCTTATAAAATTTTATCATCTAAACTCTAATTACTATCATCTAACAGTTAAAGGATAAATACCTGAGTAGCAGCAAATGCTTTGCTTAAAGTGTACCTGTCATTAAAAAAGGGATTATGTGTTGATACATTAGCTTTCACGCCCTGGAAACTGGACACTGGTGGTATCTAGCACAGAGCTTCTGTGGTAGAGAACAATGCTTTACCCTAAAGCCCTCCTCACACTAAAGCCAAGCATAGATGGTTTGTCGGCCGTTGTTAGAATACCCGAATGGACCTAGCAGCTGATTAGCTGCTAGCTTTGTTTGGCTGAGAATATTCAGACCAGCTCCTTTGATCAGCTGATTGAGGGATGCCGAGCAGAAGGGTGCTAACATCGGCATGTGCGCAGTGAATTTCCCTTGGTTCACCAAGAACTGGCTTAGCCCCCATTTTACTGCCCCATAATCCCCTTCCTTAACTGCCTGCTATGGGACAGAAAGTGAATGGAAAAGAAAAATCTCCCCCAAAAAACTCCCCAACTGGACAGAGACAGTAAAAATAAAAATCTGAAACCATTCTCTACTCCATCCAAATTTATAAAAAGAAAGGTTTTGAATTTACATAGACTTTAACATTATGGGGTATGCTTTGAAAGCAGTGAATATGATGTTCGCCAAACTTTCACTACAGGTAAATGTTCCCAGTGCATATGTTTTAAATGACATTGATTGATTCACCTGCAGTAAATATTTGGTGAATGTCACATTTACTGCTTTATAAATATTCTCCATGTGTTCACAATAATGAGGAGTGCAGTGGCGTAGTGGTTAGCTTCTGTATTACAAAACTGAGGGTCCCGGGTTCGAAATCCTGGCCAGGGCACTATCTGCAAGGAGTTTGCATGTTCTCCCTGTGCTTCTGTGGGTTTTCTCCAGGTACTTCGGTTTCCTCCCACACTCTAAGGACATACTGGAAGGTTAATTGGCCCCTGTCTAAACCAGCCCTGTGTGTAAATGAAATAGGAACCTTAGATTGTAAACTCCTTGAGAGCAGGGACTGATGTGAATGTGCAGTTATGTAAAGCACTGCATAAGTTGTTGGCACTATATATATATATATGTATATATATAGATATATCAGAAATAATAAATACACTTACTGTAGTATGGTATACAGTATGCCAAGAATCGGTAATGCCCATGTGGCAAAAGGCAGAAAGTTTCTCAACACCAGAAACTAGGCTATTGATAGACTATTTAAAACTGGAAAATGATTGCATCAGCTGTGTATATATTAAAAATGATACATGGAACTATCATATCACGCTATCAAATTGTAGCATTAAAATTATAAATTAGCAAGAGCTAAACTGTTATCAATGGGTGTTATGCCATACCTGTCATGAAAGTGTCAGCTGTGCAATTTTAACCCTCTGCTTCTGATGTGTAATACATTTTAATTAAAGTAGTATTCAACTCACAAACTTTTTTTCATAATTAATTCAGATTAAAAAAAATATACATTGCCCAGCAAAGCGTTGCTTTCCCTTTTTGCCCCAAAACTTACAGTCATCATGTTTCTGCTTCCATGTCTCTTAGTTCAGCTTCCATGCACTTCCTGTCCAGTACAAGATCAGAAAGGACAGTGCAGACTTCAGCAAATGTTCATGGGAAAGAACATCTACTGGCATACCTTAACCTCTTTCTGTTCAGACATTGTAATTAAACGGCCGGACTGTAGCTTCCTTAACCTCCCTGGCGGTATGATTATGTCAGGAATTTTGTACCAAAAGCGGTACAATTTTTTGCATGGAAATTTGGTGTTATCTATTGTAGGCCAAGGGAGGTTAATGGGTGGGCACGGCCGGCTCCTCCAAGTTGTCATTGTTTAATGACAGTTCAGCATCCCCAGGTAACCTGGGGACGCTGATCTGTCATTGCAACTGGGTGGAGCCAGTCGTGAGATCACGGCTGGCTCCGCCCAGCTGTCAGTTGAGAGGCTTTAGGCCGGCCAATGGCCGGCTACTCGCCCCGCTTTGGGTTTCACTTCGGCTCAGTCGAGCCGAAGCATATGCCTTCAGCTCAGCTGAGCCACTCGGACAGCTTCGGGAGCTGTACAGGCTATAGTGAATAGCCTGTACAGCAGCCACCGAAGGGCTCAGGCGGCCGAAGCTAGCCGAAGGATAAGTGAGAAAGTTATGCCAGTAAATAGGCCATCACTGCTCTCATGAACATTGATGAGGGAATAAAAGCTAGCGTAAATAGACATGTAAAAATGAACTACTCAACTAAATTAAACAAATGGTGTAACAAATATTTAATGTACCTTTTTAGACATTTGTATTGATTTACTAAAGGCAAATAGGTAGTTCAATTTGCAAGAGAATGTGCTCCTTGCAAGGGAATTTCCCTTTGCTTGGTGAATGTGGTCAAAATTTACTTTGCAAAGAATACCCAATCACATTCAAGGGAAATTAAAAAACAGCAGTATATTTTGCTTGCATATGATTGGGTGATGGAAGTTACCTCATTCACTAAGCTGAAGGAAAATTCCCTGTAAAGTGCAAATTCCCTTGCAAAGTAAACAGTATATTTGCCCTTAGTAAATCAACCCCTATGTGTTTGCATGGGAAAGGTACTCTTTAAAGTCAATGTTTTATCTCTGTCAAGACATATAAATTATAAGCATTTAATTTTTATCTAATGTAATGAGTGAACAACAACAATGTTGCCAATTTTAAGAGTCTTAACAAATGGCTAAAGACTCACAAAGGCATCAGTGACTTTTACTGCTTCCTCGCTTCATCTCGGTCATTAATTTCCTAGTGAGGGATGAGATGGTCACTTTGTACAGTTCTGCTCCATTCATTATGAAGGATGGGAAACAGTTATAAATGTGTCTCTGTGATGTATGCTTAGGTCATTGTCTAGAGATACAATAAAGCTATAACTCAATCCTAGCGTCACCTGATGACTTAACTTTTGGATATTTTCTTTTCCTGATGACATTTATAAAGTTATAAATGTGAATGCACACACTTAACCCTTTGTTCATGAGGTATCCTTGTTTACAACAAGACGAGAAACAACTTTATTCTTTAGACAAATTAATCATTCTTATACTTTGTCACAGGCATTGAAAATTGTGAGTGGTGCAGCAAATATTCTAGGCACATACACACACATATTAAAGTGTATGACAGGGCAAAATAAAAAAAATGCAGTACATTTTTGCCAAACATGCACATTTCTTCATGTTTTATACCTTTAAAGACCATGCAAGTAAAGATAAGCACCTCTTAATCTGATGTCCTGATGTGGGCTGACAACATACATCATTTTTTGTATTAAGTATTTTCAACCCTGCCCAGTTTTTTTTTTTTTTTGCTAAACTACTTAAACCCACACCCCATCCAATGTTTCCACTACATAGAAGAGACGTATGATTCTTTACTTACAAAATAACAACTGGGGGGGCTAAATAGACCCCTTGAGATATCACAGGAAGTATGCACAAGACAGCTTTGAATTGTGGACATTATGAACAGGTATTTGTTGCACTTATTAAACAGATAAAACATAACACAGTCAATGGTATATTTAACAGAACGGCATTTGGCTCGGCTAGTCTGCTTAGTACCTCCAAGATAGTGAGCAGAATAGAAAATAAGTGAAATGAATGGGAAAAAAAAGTTGAACAATTATTTAAAAAATAAAAAAAAATAGGAAAATAAAAAAAAACATTTAAAGAAAAGAAAAAAATAATAAAATAAAATTACACACGCCGGCCCAACCGCACGCCTTGGCTCCCGCTGCAAAATGAAGCATCTGACAGATGCCGGCAAAAGAAAAACAATTGGGCAGAGCTAGTGGTGACAGCTAGCTCCCCCCAACTGTTTCCTATTGACGGGACCTGCAGTCTGCTAGCAGGTCCCAGCCAATGAAAAACAACTGGGCGGTCATTTGGGGACGCTGATCTGTCATTACAACTGGGCGGAGCCAGCCGTGAGATCCCGGCTGGCTCCGTCCAGCTGTCATTTGCGTGGAGATCGGTCGGCTTAGGCCGACCTTACTCCATGCTTCGGCTGCCACTTCGGCTCAGTCGAGCCGAAGCATATGCCTTTGGCTAGGCTGAGCCGCTCGGCTGCCTTCGGCTGCTGTACGGGCTATAGTGAATATATCTCTTCTCCGGCAGCGAAGTGAGCTGAAGGATCAGCTGAAGCTAGGGCTGGATTATTCGGCTCATTCGTGAATAAACCCTTAAAACTAAAATTATTCAGATGGCTAAAATACGGCTAAAACTAAATTGAAATTTGCAGTCAAAATGAACAGTAGTGTGTATATGGGAATGTGTGTCCATTCGGCCAAAAGAGCATTTGTAAGGTTAGGCACATATGCTGGGTGAGAAAACATGGCTCGCAATTGACGTTCCAATTCATTTACATCAAACCGTGGCTTTAATTTTTGTTTGCTTGTTTTGTTGTGCAGTATTATACTGTTTCTAAAGGTGCATACTATGGGGTTGTTATCCTGTAGCCTGGCTTCACTACATAGCGAGTCCCTAAGCTGGAACAATTAGGCAGGATGAGAGTTCAGATGTCATGACTGTATGGTAAAACTAGGGTCACAATGACAGCCCTGAATGTGCACCTTTAAAACAAGTCAGCTCCCACAGCTCCAGTGTCGCTATACACATGGGCTCACATTAAGCATAAGATAGATATTTGTGTTATGGAACACTATTCAAGGAGGCACCACATTCCATCATGCCAGGAGTTTTGTACACACAGGCAGCATACACTTTGACTTTTAAATGTCGCCAGGGCTGGGAAATCTATATGGCATAAACTTTTGCCTAAAAATCAATTTCATGTAGGGTTTGATTAGAGGAAAATTGCTATCCCATTTGTTTCTACATTTGTCTGCATGTTGTCCTTTTCACTCATAGGCTGGACAATGAGAAGCATTCTTTAAAAATTCCCTGAGAAAGTGTATGACATTAAAATGTCCTTTGATGCTCTTTCACTAAACATTGGACATTAGCAGTTTGGGTGACACAGATCCCTAATGCATCTAGCTTCAATCAATAGCACCAGAATTTTGCAATTAAGAAGGGGTTTTAGACCAAATGCAGACACGCTTTTATGTCACTCCTGTCTTTTTGCTCAGGACTATAATTCAAGAAGAAAGATATATTTCTAATCGGGCAAATCTTATTTCATGTGTTTTTCTGTTTATCTGTATTTATAGAACATGGAATTAGACACTTGGATCATAGATCAAGAAATTGCCTCAAGACCCTTAACTATTTTTGCAATATCCCAGCTTTAGTCTTGCTTTACTTGTTCTGCTTGAAAAATCTTTGATTAAATGGACAAATACTGTGAGTGTATATTAGACCATGCTGGTTGGTATAATTCATTATGTAGATCCTGTCTTTCTTTCTCTTTTTACTCATAAGGCTTTTAATTTAGCTTTGTAATGTGAGGCTTGAGGAAGAACTCCAATCTAATTAAAAATAAAATTCAAAGATCGCTTTAAAAAGTCACAGTTGAAACCACTAAATAGAACCAATTAACACTTTTACTTCTATATACCACTATCCTTGTGACTGCAGTTCAGCTTGATGCGACAACTGTCTCCTGAACATTTTGTGCCTCCGATTAGTCTTTTATATTATGCTGACTGTACAACATAATGTGCCCATAGACATTAGAGGGCAGTTTTCTACTATGGGTTGGGTCGGAGGGTCGGATATTGATTGAAAAACTATGGGGCCCCAGAGGAATGTTCTTTGGTAACAAAGTGATTGGGCAGCTAAAAAAAACCTTGCCCGATGCTACTGCTTTTCCCAGTCCTGGGACACGCTTTGTTATTCTCATCTGTTGACTTAAACAGGAGCACATGCATGACTAAAGTATTCCTGTTTATGGGAGAAACTGGCCCAGGGAGAAGGTGGCCTTGTATGTCTGAGCATTCAGTAATGTCTATGGCCAGTTTAACCCAAACCGTTACGAAGGAAATAGTTAGAAGCTTGCATTCAATTATAACTTCACCTAGTTCAAACCAAGGCTGCTGTCCAAGGCTGTGAAAGAGAAGGAATAGCCATCCAATGGAACAAATATTCAAACCTCCTCATTTCACAGGAGAGGTACAAAGTATTATTCTTTCCGAAAGAAGGGATTATACTTGCACTTAAAACAACTCTGCTGCTAAAATGAAACTGGCAATAAAAGGCAAAGATGGTAAATTTTAAACTCAGTACCACCCTTGCTTGACTTAGGTTGGGGAATTACCCACTTCCAGAACATCCGTAGACTCATAAGCCCAGTAAGGAATATACTATCTTTACTCTACAAAGAACTCATAAACCATTCAAATGAATTTATCTCTCCATTCATTAAAAACGGGAAATAGCCTTTACAACTATACAATATGACCATACCGTTTGTCCATAATTCATCCATAGCAAATAAATCCCTGGAACAAGGACACAAAATCTAGATTCTCTACTACTAGGTCCCCTCTACTCTACATAAACTGAACAATCACACCCCAGAGACATGTTGCCATTGCAAAGCATAGCCTAGTGCGATGCTCTATATCTTCTGAAAATGAAACCGAATCAGACCTTTTGTGGCCATGGTGAAAGATACTATATTTCGTGTTACAGGCCAATCCCTAGGAGATGACCCAGCTGCCTAGTTCCTTCACCTCAATGATTTTTTGTCATGCCTTTAAAACATCTCTCATAATATACCTGTGTACTTGAAGCAAAACACCACCCTCCCCTCTCTATCTTGCTGGGCAAAGCACACAATATTATGACTATGGAAGATCTGCTGCTTCCCTCAAAGGAGGGAAGAAGTTCAATGCTACATGGTTCAACTGGATACACTTTACTACATTATCATGTGTTGGAATTCAAGGTTCCAACATAAAATTCCCTATCTAGGTTGCACAACTGTATGCCCCACCACCTGGGGGACGTTTGGGGCCGATGTTCTTGACTTTCTTTACTATGTGGTCTATTCCTCCCCTCTCCTGCTTTCTCTCCCTTCTCCCTACTACTTTCCTACCATTGTTCTGCCCTGCTGCTCTCTCACATGACCCTTAACATCAATTGCTAACCACCAGCCCCCAGCATAGTGGGCACATTTGGCTGAGATTCAGTTACACTTGCACTGCCCCCTGGCCTGAGACACCTATACAATTGTACTTTATACAATATAAAGGAATGCTAAAAACCTCTACAGTAAGTTACACTAAAAGTGCACTCTTATAGGAAACATCTAGAAATGTTAATTGTGCCTGAGTAGTGCCCTGATAATTGACCCTTTTGCTTAGAATTCCTCCTAATAAGTAACGGTGCACCTCTTTATGTAAGGGTGCCTAGGCAATCCTGTGCCAGTACCCTCATAGCTGTGTATCTGCAGTGTAAATCTAAAGCACTACTGCCTCTGATTGCTAATCTCAGTAGGTTTGGAGTGAGATTTGCTGATGTCACTACTGTACTACTTACTGTTCTCCTTGCTGGATGCCCTGATATGAAGAGAAAAGCCCTGCCTCTACCAAACTGGCCACCTCCATGCTGAGACACAGTGCAGAACAAGACATGGTAGAGCACAGGCAAAACTGGGACTAGTCCTTTGCCTTTTGACTTCTTTTTTCTTCTGTAGGCTCAGCTTCCAGTATCCAGCCACTTCATTACTGACCCTGAAACACATGTTCATGTACAGTATATTTAGGAGCCAAAGAAGTATGAGGATAGCACCCTATCCTCACACATGCACAACAATCTGAGAAAAATGATTTCCATCTAAGTAGATAAACTGCATCTATTTAGTCATGCTAAAATTACAAACGTTAATGCATTTCAGACTTTTGTCCTTAGTCATAGCCGCTGGAGCTTCCATTACATTGGTAACTCCAGCAGGCAAGGACTGATGTGACTGGTTTTATGTAGACTGTCAATTGCCTAATCTGCTAGCACTATATAAATGAATACAATAAATCAACAGATTAGGCAGTTTTGGCTCCCCATTTATGACCACCCAGTAATTTTGTGATTTGTACTAAATATTTGTGTATGCTTGGAATATTTTATCTTTGTTGCCTATTATGTCTACATATTATGTACTATATCATGCATTTAATGTAATACAATAGATATTATGTGTATGCAATGAATAAATGTGTTTCTTTTGTGTTGCTGTTTATTCTCTAACTTGAGCAGGAAAAGAGCTGTAAGGAATGCTTTACATTCTAGACACAAGTTAAACTTGGCAGTGGAGGTGTGAATACACACATACTCTTTATTGCCTGCCTATTAAACTTTGCTGAGGGGAATGGTACTTCTAATCCAGATGTGGCCACATGTTATAATCTCCCTGCCATCAGTCTGGAAGGAGGTCCCAGATACAAGCTGGATGGATTTCATTAGAGGGAACAAAGTATGCTTTGTTTATCCCTTCCAGATAGCTGAAGTAGGAAACAAGCGTATCATGCTAATTTGTCTCCATTAGAATATCACTCAGTCAGAAACTGTCTCAGCCGTAGAGATTCTGAGCCCTGATACTAGACAGTCAAAAGTGAAAATGTTCAGGTTAATGTAACTTCATCCTCTCCTGTCAGAGCCAACAAGCTGGTCATTTGGGTAACCTGACCCTAGAGCTGGCTGATAAAGCTGTATAAGTGGGAGAAAATCAAGTTCTAACAAAGTACGATGGCCTAACATGTCCCCTGTATAACACAATTATCTGCTGACACCAGGTGCTGTCTTGTTGTTACTGTGTTAGGCTTCTTTTGTTTCATTTAATACAATTTCAAAAGTGCTCCCAGACCTCAGACCAAGTTCCCCTCCCCTGTGAAGTGACATTTTGCTACACAGCTGCCCATGCTCGGGGGCAGATCAGACTGTCCCAGCTTTCTTTCCCTGCTGGGCATTAGGTTTATGGTGCTGTCTGTCCATATTTACCAGGGACAGTGAAAGGGAGTATTAAATCAATATACATATGCAAGGCCCTTGAGCATTTTGCATCACACTCATTGAATATCCCTGTGGATATATCTTAGCCTCCAAAGCCAGTAGTTGTTTATACTGTATACTATGGGGTCTTTTCATGAAGCAGCCAAAGGATCTAGCCATAGTTTCGGCCGATCCTTCGGCTAGCTTCGGCCCCAGGACCCCTTCAGTTCAGTAGAACTGAAGGGCTGCTGTACGGGCTACGGGCTGGCTCCAGTCACTTGCAGAGAGATCAGCATCCCTGGTTACCAGCTAACCAGGGACACTGATCTCCAGACAGAAAACTCTCCCGAGCGCTCCGGGAGTCTCCCGCTAACGGCCGCCCAGGAGAGAAACACTGCTTTTTCTTTTTTTCTTTTTTTTTCTTATTCTGACACTGAGCTGTGTCAGAATAGAAAACAAAATACATAATTTTTGCCCATAGGATTGCATTGCTAGATTCCTATTGGCTATTTCAATTTGCAATAGCCAATAGTAAACTAGCATTGCACCCGACCTCTGCTGATGGACCTGATGGAGAACTCCAGCAGAGGGCAGGTGCAATGCTAGTTTACTATTGGCTATTGCAAATTGAAATAGCCAATAGGAATCTAGCAATGCAATCCTATGGGCAAAAAAATTTTTTTTCACGGCTCAGTAGAGTTAAATCAGACAGTTGGGCTGTATACTCACACATAGCAATCAATGACAATTACAATTACCCAGTGCCAAAGAACTCTAAACAACACTGGGATGACAGCAAATTTGACAGCAAGAGAGACGCAGTCAAGAAGCTCATGGGTGGATCTCTAACACATATGGTTTACTGGCAGTCTTATCCTGGTGATTACATCAAATCTAGTCTTGTAGACCTTAAGTCATGCAGCATGTTAGTGACAGGAATTCTCTCTCTACTCTCTAATACCAGCAACCATCTCTGGCTGATCACAGATGACTTAGTATGATGTTACCTTTCATGTTCACACAAGGGTTTGGTGCACACAAGGAATTAATACGGCCAAGCACAGCCTAGTCTACCAGAATGCTGCAATATGACAGCTTATACACAACTGTTTCTACAGCCTTCCTAATGGGGTTCCCCCAAGCAGCAGCTCTACTGCCCAGCTCTCCACAGCGAGTGCTGCTGCTGCCCTGCACCTCTTTCTCCAAAGCAAAAGTGTCCTCCATTAGGGGAGCTGTACTGAACAAAAATAGAGTATGGGGGCTGCCATTTCTGACATATTTTTAAGAATATTATTTGCCTGGCTGTCAACACCTTCTGAGTCAATGAATAAGCATACAGATTATATTATGAAGTCAGTGAAGTCAGAACTCCTGATCTGCATACATGTCCCATTGCATGCCCATCTTTATGGGAATCTTTAATAGTTTTAGACCACATTTATTTTAATGTTAAGTGGTGTTTTCTATCTATAAAATCTAAAATACATATAAACAACACAGCAGAGCAACTTGCTTTGAAGCACTATTTGTGTGATAAAAACTTTCAACTCTATCTGATAAGCTGATAAGGGATGAGTCACTGCTATGATGATATGTAAGGATAAAAAACTAATCTGGACAGGAGTTCATATTTTAACAGTATAACAATGTCCTTGTTCCTTTTTAATTAAAACTTAGATATCTATATTTAATTTGTAATATATGTTCAGAATATAATGTGTGCCTAGTTCCTGGGATGAATGAACTAAATAAAAAAAGAAGCAGTTTCAGTGAAATTGATGCTCTGAAACTGTAAAAAAATTGTAAAAAACACATATATTGGATTGTACCATTATGCTTTACCAGAATAGAATAAAAAGTACACCAATTTGCTGCTGTGTCCTAACTCCACATATGTTTCCTATTGATTATACTTCAGGGTTGTGTAAGTGTCTGAATACAAGTGCTTCATATGCTCAGTGTCTTTGAAGCTGGCTGAAGTAGCTGCATACAGGTAATACTAGCCGAGAAATCAAAGGCATTGAAATGTCTCCTTCCCCTTCAGTAAACAATGCCGTCTGTGCTTGCATAATTATTATTACCGTTCTATTACCAGGACACATTGAGCACAGGAAGAAAAGAAAAGATTCTGACCACCTTTAGAAAATGTTGAACATCTCAAAGGATTAGCTTTAAAGCCGAATCAGAAGTGGAACTAGGATATTCTGGGCTCCTATACTGTTTATTTATAAGGGCTCTTTCTAAAAGTCTGTATTGAGTTCTAGAAGTGGTATGGGATAGCACAAGATGGCATCACAAATATATGGCAGAGGTGCACAATATGAAGTCATGCTTGGCATCCGAGGAACACCGGAATCAGGGATCTTAAAGCTGAGGCCAAAGACTCCAATTTGTGAACACCAGCATTTAATGATTATTCACCAAGTTATTATTAAATATTGAAGTAACTTGGAAAATATGCCAAAACTTAGCTGGAATGTTGGCACATCATGCCCCAGAGAGTAAAGTTATGTTTTACACAACTCCGCACAAACTACTAAAGCCGCAATAATAAAGGCAAATAAATGTTATTCGGTAGAAAATGACATAAACAAAGAATAAATGAGAAGACAAGAAAGCACAACCCCAGCCCATAATAACAAACCCAATCGCTGCCAATGCCATTTTTTTATTTTGTGCACACATACAAAAATGCACATTTTTCACATGAAAATGCACTTAAAACACCAAAAAACATAATTACCTTCTGAAATCAAAGGCCTTGTAGAATAAAATAATGGTAGTTGAAATGTTTTATGTTTTTTTTTATTTGCCCTGCTGTTCATCAAAGCTATATTTTCAGTATCCATATACAGTAGAAGTGGTCAGGCAGCTGAAGAGCATCATTCAGAGGAGAGATGTGGCATCACTAGATTAGTGAGTCTGTGGGTTTTTTTTTATATTTCCAAGGGTCTGATGGGCAAACTGAATGTTTGGGAGCTTTAAAAAATGGGTAACTGGGTAAAGTGAAAGCCTTTTTTTTAGATCAGATTATTTAGGATTTCAGGTATCTGTATTCCTGTAACTCCTGAATTATGGAAATGCGCTTTAATGTAAATTTCTATTTTGAATTCTAGAAATAAAGAAAATATTATTGAAAGGCATCATAATACAGCTCTTGCTATATACCTTTGTTTTTAAACTTTTTTATAAACAATACACATTAATGATTTTTATCTACTTTTTTCATAAAATAATAATATTGACATATAAATAATAAAAATATAAAACTAACAGGTCTATTCACTAAAGGGTGAAGAGTTTGGAGAAGGGAACAATCTAGGACAAAATAGATGAATTGGAAAGTGAGCTGAATTGGAGAATGTTTCCAAATCAGACATGTTGTCCTAGATTGTTCACTTCTCCTGCCTTCTCCAAACCCTACACCCTTTAGTGAATAGACCTGTAAGTAAAATAAAATGAACCTTCACAGTTTCCAGCAACATATACATGTCTACTTATGTATCGTACATTAATCTGATTAAAGGTTTTTCTAGGTGGCGCCACATCTAAATGTGAAACAATAATGACCATGCAAATAATTTACCATATAATTTTCCAGATTCTATTAAAAGAATGTAATACAAAGAAGACGTGGAGAAGATGTGAAGATGTAGAGAAGACATGTTATATACTATGAGGGGAATTTATCAAAACTGCAGCAGAAAAAATCTGGAGCAGCTGTGCTTTGGCAACCAATCGGCTCCTCGCTTCAGTTTGTTAAGATTTGAAAATGAAAGACAGAAGCTGATTGGTTGCCATGCACAGCTGCTCCAGATTTTGTCCGCTCCAGTTTTGATAAATTCCCCTCTTTGAATATAACTGAAGCCAAGCGTCTAAGTATTTAACATTTGAATGTATCTTTCACAACTGTAACTGTAGTACTGTAGTTGTATTGATTGTATAATGTTCAGTTATGTGCAATCATTTATATGTTAAAAGGCCAATTCAGTCAGGGTGATATTTTAATTTTTGTTAGATGATGGAAAATTAAACTAGCTGACAATTTCTTATCTCACTTAGGGAATCTATTGATGAAATATTTGCCCTTCAGTTCAAGGGACTACATACTGGGGTCATTATGGGAGGAGGGGGGTCCTACTCTTCTTATGGCATTTGTTTTATATTATGGAAACTGCAACAGGAGCAGTTGGAACACACAAAGCTGGCCAAGAACACTTAAAGCTACCAGCTTGCCGGAAGCAAAGTCTGGAATGATGACAGGGGAATCTAGCTCTTAGGGGCCCATTTATGAACCTTACTGTGGCTATTCCACTGCTTTAAAACAAAGATGTAGTGATTAGTGGTTCACTTGCTTAAGGGTTCTGAAGCAAGCAAAGCACTATTCATTTTCATGAACAGGGAAAAAAGTGCTGGAAGTAGAACGTGGTCACATGAGCTCTACAGATCATGTGATTATTAGTCTCTCCTCCTATTGTGGAGTGTTCTTTTGGTTGGATGGACTTATCAGACTAGGAAAGACATGTTATACTTCAAACTACATTTGTATTTGATTCATTTTTTATGTATGTATATAAATTTTCTTTGCCATATACTGTATTTGCTTTGCAAATTCTGCCTATTAAATGTGTGCTAATTATCTGCTACTGTTATGATCTTAGTACACAATCAGGGTTATTCACAAAAGGGTGAAGAGTTTGGAGAAGGCAGGGGAGGTGAACAATCTAGGACAACATAGCTGAATTGGAAAGTGAGCTGAATTGGAGAATGTTTCCAAATCAGCTATGTTGTCCTAGATTGTTCACTTCTCCTGCCTTCTCCAAACTCTTCACCCTTTTGTGAATAGCTCTGAAGAATGTTGGATTAGTAAGCTCAAATGCATCCTATGAAGAGTGTATTCACATACTGTTGCAGATGGATAGTGGAAGAATATATTAGCTGTTTTTCTAATCATGTATTTTTTAAATATGATGGCAAATATGTAACTGACTGCCCCTCCTTTAGCCCTTCTCTTATTGGTAAGAAGGACACGAAGGAAGGTCAGTAGCTTGTGTTGATGGTATTTAATTTTTTTTTTGGTTCCAACACTAACCTACAACTGTGACAGGATAACTGAAGAAAAAATGTCCTGATTACCTTAGGAGGCAAGATGTGACAGAACCCAAGCAAGAGGGAAACCAATACTGGAGGGAAATTTCAAAGATGTGGTATGTAAGTAGGGTCTAGGCTGGAACTGAAGAATAGTGTTGTGAAATCATAGTCCTTTTGCAAACTTTTGCAAGATACAAGTAGATAGAAAAAATAGGTAAGTGTCTAGCGTTGATTTGCTACACAATTTTTTAGTATGTATTTTGGCACAATATATACTGAGGTTGGCAGAAACAAATAACAGTCAGAAATCGATGACACCTAAACAGCTTCTTCAGACACTGCTGAAACAACTGTTTGTTTCCTATAGGATTAGGGAATACTAAGCGCCATCTCACATGAGCGATTGTGTAACAGCAATCTGTATCAGCAACATTATTACTCTCATTAGCTGCAAGTAAAAAATGAATTGCAGGCGATGCAATGTCTTTCATGGCAATTCCATCGCTTTGTAGCATAGCCACTGAGTGATTGACTCTTTGCAGTGTTTGAAGTAGCTACATTTCTTATCCAATGGAGCACCTGAGGATCAAGGCACACCAGCGATTTGTAGTTCCATAGAGAAATGTTTAAGCCAACTACAAATCACTTTTTGTGGCTTCCTAGATCAAAAGTATAAATTGGTGCGACATGACCATTGGTAAGAAACCAGATACAATAAACGAATCACTAAATAGACATCAAAAGAAGCTTCAATCAGGTGTACAAAAAAAACGGTAAAAACATATCTAAAAAAAATAAAGCAATTTTTTTTATTAACTATTAAGTATTCTATAGATTTAGAATCTCACCTTGAACTTGATTCAACTTGCAATTAAATGGTCCAAATACCTCATTGCAGAATCTACCTTTCTGCACATAGTTTTGTAAAATATGGACAGTTGTGTTATTTTTATTGTATTTGTTTTCTGTGATTTCATTATGAAGTAATACAATTTAATTTCAGATCATACCATATGGTATTTTAGTATGTAAAATACAATATGCTATGATATAAGATAGCATGCCATGTCATACCAGTTCATATATCATACCCCATACAAAGACACCCAAGCAAACAAGAACTACTTTTTCTTTCAGGTCTATATTTAAAATATGCAGCCCACATAAGACTGTATGCAGCAAATGACACATGGCTGAAATGATTCTTACAGGCTTTGTCACATATTCAGTCTCCCTGCAATGAGCACAATACTGAGTAATTTTGAGGATTAAGATATTAGTGCTTTTAAAACTGAGATGTAAATGTTAAATAAAGAAAGCCCGTTGGAATCCCATATGGCTCACAGGTGTGTAAACTTTGGCACAGTGCCTGAGAAATCTGGGTTACTTCATGTGTTTCAACCTTAATTGTGCCTTCTGATAATATTTCAACAGGTTTGCACTCAAAGGCTCAGGCTTTCTATGGCACAAGCCCGTCTCACTCAGGAGCTGCACAGAAGATTCTGTAAAAAAAAAAAAAGAAAAAAAAAAAAAAAAAAAAAAAAAAAGAAAAAAAAAAAGAGAAAAAAACAGCACAGCGAGGAAAAGAAATGCATTCCAAAGCTTTCCCTTTTATTAAAACCTACACCCCCACGTGTGTCTCATTTAGTGCAACTCTGCGGGGAGTTTGCATTGCATGAAAATGATCTGGCTATGAAAAAAAGGCAGAGAAAGGTAACTACTAAAAGATTTGATGTCTACCTGTTCTTTACAAAGAGCTACACAGACAAATAAAAAGCAATAAAAAAAACAGTTTATAATTCTTTTACACCCAAAAGTTTGGATTCAGCTGTGTACTGATGCTGTATTCGTTCAGCAATGTAGATTTATAAAGAACTTCTATGTGCCCGCTCTTTCTCCTCATATGGATACCAACTACTCTTTCTTAGACAAAGTTTACATTTTAGAATGATGCATGCAGGTGATCGTACCTTGAGTAGTATTATGCATGATTTATGTTTACAGAAGAAGAGAGTCATGCAAAGAACAAAAATACTAAATACTAAAATATTCAGAACTGCTTAAAAATAAAATGAAAAGCTCTCCTGTTTTTAGGATGCACCTTCTAGAGCCCTGGTGCCCAACCTGTGGCCCAAAGGCTGCATGCAGCCCCTTTGGTGCTTTTTAGGGGCCCTGTAGATATTAGTTTGTGTTTCCCTTAGTTAGGTGCATAATTATCATCAGTCCATCAAAGGAAAATATTCTTTAGACTATCTTCCAATGATTACATTTATTTATTATTATTACAGGTATTTATAACGGCGCTGACAATTTACATAGTTGCACATTCACATAATTAGTGGTTAAATGGCTTGGTTTATTTCTTTCACACTGACTAACATTTTCTTGTGCTGTCCACCCCCATTTTATGTTTTTTTTCCCCCCAGAACTTTTATAATGGGCTTTGCTAACAAAAATATATAAATGTGGCACAAGTCATTTTTTTCAGGGGGTTTTAAGAAGCACAAATGTGGAAGCATTGATTTGTAAAGGAGTTTTCATAGCAGTGATGTGTTCTAGTCTCAACTAATGTGTCTGCAGTCTATGCATGCCCTTAGCCTCAAACCACTCCTATAGCATGTCTCACAGACTCTATATTTTTCAGTATCCCTGCAGTGGCTGGCCATCTCTTGTAGCATGCCTATTGTCTTTGACCATTGCCTTTTGGATGTCTGAAGTCAATGGCAGCTTTCTGTAGCATTCCATCCACTGCATATTATGCGCAGCCCTTTGATGACATCAGCAGCCGCACTTGAGCCCCCTGTTTAAAAATAGTTGACCCCCACATGTGTAAATCAATGCATTGATATTTGGTGAAGGTGTAAATTGTCGATGACTGAATGATCTTTTTTGAATCATCATTCCATAGTAATGCACGCCGATAACATCTGAATATATAGAATGATCATATCCTGGTAAAGAGTGGCAGGAAAGCAGCCACACGCCTCAACATTGGCCCTATCTGCGAGTAAATAATATCAATGGATGAGCCAAAAAATCCACTGTGACTAAAAAGATGGTCTGTGGCCACCAGAAATGATTAACTTAGGGTTTTACCTACCTACTATAGATATTGCAGAATTTGAAAATGTTCTAGTTGATCATGTAATGGAGAAGTTTGGTTAAAATTGCATGTTAAAATGCTCTGACCATCCAGGTATGGACAGCTAAACTTCTATCCAAATCCTAATTTTTCTGGAAAAGCTTTACCCTACCTCCTAAGATTCTGCATTGGTCAGTGGGATTGCTCTTCACATTAAAAATCCAACAGAAACACATGGTCCATTAGCTGCATGAAACTCTAAATATACTGATCTATTTGGCATGCATTTTTCACCCAAGGTAACATCTGCTTATGAATTCTACATCATATTCCCAGTTAGAAATACCTAGGTCTACTTTAAGACTAAGGGGTCTATTCACAAAGCTGCCGAGGGTAGCCGAGTGAATGACCGATCAGAAGTGAAGTGAGCCGAACACCGTTCGGCTATTCACTTCAGGCTGGTACAGTTTGCCTTTGTTTGCCTTCTCCAAACTCTTCACCCTTTTATGAATAACCCTATAAATGTTTGCACTGTACTACTCACTGTGGTTGAGCTACACATACAGAGGCATCAAAGGGTAAAAACATAGATGAGATTAGATGATGGAATCTTTTTTTTTTTATTATTATGGGAGTCATTTAATTGGCCTTTGCAATTATTATTATATTATTATAGGGGTCAGTGACCTCTCATTTCAAGAGCATTTGATTTGCAGCAAAATGTAAAAGGAAACAGCGCAACTTAGCTACAATGCTACAAATCTAACAAAAAGTTAAAAAGGCAAAGTTTTGAAAAATAAAGTAAAATGAATCATAAAATCTTCAATGCTTAAAAAAAGAATGTTATAAATAATTAAATACAACAATTTCATTACTATTTCATTTCAAGACTTTAAAAACGTATGCAAGCTTTTTTGCTTCCTTTATCCAGGTTTATCTTACCACAATTACAGACTACTAATACTAACATTGTTCTTTCTTATTACGAATGGTATATACACACATGGTCCCAATTAGAATGTACTCAGCACTTCTGGCGCAGGCTAAATCCACACACATACGTGAGACTGAGTTTGAAGATTTTACAAGCAATTCAAACAACCCTGTCTATATTAATTCTTCTTGCCTGATAGTAATTGAATTCTAAAGGTAGTTGTTAGAGGAACAGATATACAAACCCCCTAGTGTTTTACACAAGGGCAAGAATGCTATATTGCAAATATGTAGGTTCACAGAGGTTTCCAGGTCTAGGTTTATTGTTTTTTCTTTTCTTTTTTCCTCCAGCAGTCTGTACATACCACTAAACGTTAAATGACAAAACAGCAAGTGGAATGAATGAACTTTTCCCCATTATTTGTTATGTTTCAGTGTGCAGGTATGGAAGTGATTTGCACAGTGATGAACCTTCATTCTGTTTAAAGGCCCAGTGAGATCTGTCCGTTGATTCGCCTTGGTTATTAGCGCATTATACCTGAACAGCATGAGAAGTATATTTTGCTTTGTGGTTGGTAAAATAGACATACAAATATTCAACAACAGGATTAAATTAGGAAAAGGAGAGGCTGTTCATTTTAGGTAAAAAGTATAGAACATGTGTGTTTGGTTTTGTTCTGTATTACAAACCAGTGCTTTTGGATGCACAGTCGAGCACAGGGAAAATTTGTTTCTGAAGCTGTAAATAAAAGCTACTCACAGACTTTCCCAATTTGGCTGCTTAATCATGCAAAATCACACACAAAAAAAGATTGTGGTACCAACATATGTGGTCAAAGTGGGCAAATATGCATGAGTATGTTTGCAGAATGCTGAGTAGAAACACTTACAGGGTTATTCACTAAGATGCCAAAGACAGCAGAGTGAATAACCGAGCCGAAGTGAACAACATTCGGATATTCACTCCGGCTCAGTACGGCTGATTTCAGCCGTACATCAGCTGAAATCAGCCGTATATGGGCTGCCTTCGGTCAGCCGAACATTCTCTGCAGAAATTCCCAGAGAAACACTCCAAAATCTTGTATTTTGTAAATCTTGTACAAAAGTCTTCCTAGAAGAGGGGAGCTGTTATAGCAAGGTGGAGCTACTTCCATTTCAATGTCAATGGTTTTGGTATGGGAAGTCCAACAAATTAATATTAGTGTGGGGGTCAGGTGTTCACAAACTTTTAGTTTGAAAGAAGTATTTGTTCCTCAAAGCAATTGCTGAACAGCTTCTGTTTGAAGAAAATTGCACTGCTTTAAATAGCACCTCTAGTATAGGATTTTGGTTTCATTGACACTTTACTCAGGGCCATCCTATAACAAGGCAGCCTGAGGCGGTTGCCTAAGGTGGCATCTTATTGGGTCACATGGGGGCTGGCAGATATGCCTACCGCCTCTTTTCCGCCAAAAAACTGTGACGCTCTGACTGGCGTCATGCCCAGCTCCTAGCAACCAGTGACATCTGGTCAATGAGCTGGGTGGGATGCCAGAGCATAAAGATGTTGGAGGAGTGAGGCGAAGTAGGTCTAAGACTTGGGGGGTTCTGGAGAGCTGAACAAGAGACAATCAGACAGCTTCAGCTGCATTCTCTTTGCAAAAATCATATTGCTATGCGACACTGGTGTCATGGAATAAATGTACTAAATGTTTAATGTAAGGTTTTGTGTAAATAGTAAAAGAAATAGAAGAATATTCTAAAATGTAAAAACGTAAAAAAAGAGAATAACATTGACACAAAACCGCTATAGTTTCCCTTTAAAGCAGAATTCCTTTTGAAAATATTAAAATCAGCCATTGCTGCAATACTCACCTCTTCTTTCACAGACTCAACACCTGGGCATCTTACTGCTGCTCCTCTTCTGGTGTGAATAAAGACCAGCGTCATTTATCCCTTTTCCTGTGAGGACAGGTTGTCATCGACACGCCCCCTGGGGTTGCATCACCATGTCAGCTCAGGCTAAAAGTACAGAGTTCAGAGACCAGTGCTCCTGTCATAATGTCAGTGATGCTCTCTGCAGTACCGAAGGCCACCTACTGCTAGAGATGGAGCAAAGAGGAAGTCGATCTTAAAGTAGTATTACATGCTCAAACATTTTCAATCATGAATCCAGATCAAACAAAAATGCATTGTTTAGCAAAGTAATACTTTAGGTTTTTGCCCAAGCACTTACAGTCATCATGTTTCCGAACAGCTGGCTCAAACTCTCTCAGCTCGGCTTCCCTGGACTTCCTATCCAGTACAAGATTACAAGGGACAGGGCAGTCTCCAGCAGCTTTCCATCTACTAGCTTGGAGAATGGAGGAAGGAGGATGCCAGAAGGAAGAGCAGGCAGCAGGGGAATGGTTTGCTTTTCTGTACCTGTATGTTTGTGGAGACACACATAGCTTACTAGCACACACAGGGGTGTCTCCATAGGACACTGCAAGGGAAAGGAACCACCCTAAAAAAGGAAAACAGGACCAGTGCTCAGGGGACCAGTTGATTCTAGAGCAAGCTCTAAAACTTTTAAGCATCCAGAAGCAGCGCCCATTGTAAGTGATTTAATCAGCACATGAAAATAGCTTAAAACATTTTGACTTTATATTTCTTTTTTTTTTTTTAGCAAGTAATTTTTTATTGATTTTTCAACAGTATAAACTTACAAAGCGGGCTTAATCGCAGAGTTACAACAGTGTCAGCGACTAAAAGTCCTGTAGGGCATGGTTAAGAAAGAATACATTACATCATGTAACAGAGAA
>NW_017306534.1:864770-868255 GCF_000935625.1 Nanorana parkeri
GGGTCGGACGCGTGCTGTGCATTGTCCGTCACATATTCATGCCACCATTGTTTGAGCTCTCCGTGAAAGGTTTCATCACGCGATAAGTAAGACGGGAACCGCCAGATGGTGGGATGACTCTGTGCGCCAATATTTTTCACAGTGACCATGACAGGGGCGTGATCCGATATCACCAGATCATCAATGTGGGCCGACACTATGTTAGGCAATAAAGCATGAGTAGAAAAAAACATGTCGATGCGGGATAAAGCTTTGTGTGCATGAGAAAAGTGTGTGTATTCCCGCTCCAAAGGATGTAAATACCTCCAAAGATCTTCCAGTCCAGTGGCCTCAATCCAAGTACTGAGGTGAGAGTCTTGAGGGTTAACCCTCGTGAGCGTAAAGTCTTGTTCTCGAGATCTGTCCTCCCGGGCGGATGCTACAGCATTGAAGTCACCACCTATCAGCAGAGGGTGATCAGAGTTACGAGACGAGATCTGCGAGAGCGAATGGTTTATTTTCACAGTTAGGGCCATATATATTCCACAGGTCCAACGAGTGGGATCCGAGTCGTAGAGATAAAAAAGACCACTTCCTCAGCTTCCTTGAGATGCGTTTTCTGAAGAAGGGCAATGTCAACTTTGAGGCTCTTGAGATGGCGAAGAAAGACTTTATATTTCTTTAAGTGTCATGTGATCAGCCCTGAAAAGATTAGTTTTAAAAAAAAATCCCATTCCAGATGGGTGGGGAGGGATCTAGACACTAAAAACTGTAGGTGGGCTTTAAAGGGCATATCTTCAAAATAACAACAAACACACCTTTAGAAATGTTTAGTAATGACAATCTACAAACACATACTTCTAGATAATTGCCGGCTTTGTATTTTTTGCATACCTTAATTCTCTTTTCTTCCTCAGTCTTCTGACAGTGGCCATGTTAACTAAGGACAGGTTACTAGATCTCCCTTTACTTCCTGGAACTTTGGCACATGTGACTAGGACATGTGACCATGCACATCATCTCAGGGGAGGAAAATGTTTTTCCCTGAGATCTCCCATGAGATTACAGATGAGATTTCCCAGCAATGTTCTGCTGATGTAACCTTCCCAGGATGCAACGTTTAGGCACGATTACATCATTTGTGCCAAAAAAAGAAATTGTAAGTAAAAAAAAGAATATGTTTGTTTAGCTAATGAATGATGATTCCATATCCACTTTCAGGTCCACTTTAAGTTTACTAGTGTTATTCAGACATGAGCAAATAGGGCACAGCTAGAGTACATTAAATGATTGCTGAGAAGCTTGTTTCACATCAGAATTTCACAATGATTAAATCCCATTCTGGAGATATTGAACTATTTTACTACACGATACAAGTATGCAATGAAGCTGAAATGATCATGAGAGCTTTGACAAATTGTGTCTTTCATAAAGGCCGTCACTAATCAGTGTTTCCACAGCAGAACAGCTGTTAAGAAGATTCAGCCGTCAAAGAGTTAAGATCAGCCACTAATGCCAGGACAAGTGACTGTCAAGTGATTTCCAGGACTTGGACAGGTCTTGATGGAATAAATACTGGCTGCTGACTCTTCCAATTTCACAACACTCTTTTGTGTCACTGAAACAGTCTTGTCCGAGATTGAGATATTTGCAAACTGTCATCTCTGATAAATATCCACCTTGAGTGACACCGGCAGCCCCCACTCTCCTTTCTAAAATGTACCTAGTTTCATTGCTCATGAAAGGTGATTAGCAAACAGATGATTTCCTCCTTCTCTCATTTGGCTTCATAGTAATGACAATCTACAAACACATACTTCTAGATAATTGCCGGCTTTGTATTTTTTGCATACCTTAATTCTCTTTTCTTCCTCAGTCTTCTGACAGTGGCCATGTTAACTAAGGACAGGTTACTAGATCTCCCTTTACTTCCTGGAACTTTGGCACATGTGACTAGGACATGTGACCATGCACATCATCTCAGGGGAGGAAAATGTTTTTCCCTGAGATCTCCCATGAGATTACAGATGAGATTTCCCAGCAATGTTCTGCTGATGTAACCTTCCCAGGATGCAACGTTTAGGCACGATTACATCATTTGTGCCAAAAAAAGAAATTGTAAGTAAAAAAAAGAATATGTTTGTTTAGCTAATGAATGATGATTCCATATCCACTTTCAGGTCCACTTTAAGTTTACTAGTGTTATTCAGACATGAGCAAATAGGGCACAGCTAGAGTACATTAAATGATTGCTGAGAAGCTTGTTTCACATCAGAATTTCACAATGATTAAATCCCATTCTGGAGATATTGAACTATTTTACTACACGATACAAGTATGCAATGAAGCTGAAATGATCATGAGAGCTTTGACAAATTGTGTCTTTCATAAAGGCCGTCACTAATCAGTGTTTCCACAGCAGAACAGCTGTTAAGAAGATTCAGCCGTCAAAGAGTTAAGATCAGCCACTAATGCCAGGACAAGTGACTGTCAAGTGATTTCCAGGACTTGGACAGGTCTTGATGGAATAAATACTGGCTGCTGACTCTTCCAATTTCACAACACTCTTTTGTGTCACTGAAACAGTCTTGTCCGAGATTGAGATATTTGCAAACTGTCATCTCTGATAAATATCCACCTTGAGTGACACCGGCAGCCCCCACTCTCCTTTCTAAAATGTACCTAGTTTCATTGCTCATGAAAGGTGATTAGCAAACAGATGATTTCCTCCTTCTCTCATTTGGCTTCCTCCCCTTTCCTCAGCCCCAGTGATATGGCTAAGTGACAGGTTCAAAAGGCAACAGGCAGACAGGAGGGGTAGAAATGTGCCAGAGGCGTGAACGATGAAGCTGTGGAAGTATTTCATTCATCCTGCCGCTACTGCTGGGTCAGGGATGGTAGGAATGCTTAGCGCTGTGTCAGGACAGTAGCTGGGAGCATTTATAACGATACTCCTAATGTGGAGCTGGCTGAAGGACTGAGAAAAGCCTTTGGGGTCTATTCATCAGAGTGAAGTTTGAATGATATGCAGATTATCTTCAGGGTTTCTACATACATTTTTTCATATGGCCTATACATCAACACTTTATATGTAGATGAATATACTAAAAATATAGCTCAAAATGGGTGTCATTTATCCGTGTTAAAAATTCACTTATGGCCTGTTCACACCAAAATCAGACCTAAAATATACGTTTACGGAGGTCCGTTGACTTGCAATTTCAACCTCTGTTTACTTCTGTTGCGTTCCGTTGTTTTTTTTTTGTGCCAATCTTTATTTTAATTAACATGTCCTGACATTCTTTTCTTTACAATTTGCGGTTTTGGATTTGGAGGCTCGTTGCCTCCGAATCCAAAATAGCATAAACATTTGTTTAGTTTGACGAAACAAATGAAAATGTTTTTAGTTTTACTTCATTTTATCTGAAACACATTTTTAGTCTTTGCACATGTATAATAATATGTGTGTGTGTGTGTGTGTGTGTGGGGGGGGGGGGGGGGGGAGG
>NW_017306534.1:868914-875676 GCF_000935625.1 Nanorana parkeri
GGGGGGGGGATGTGTTTTGCTCTGCGCACAGAGGATCGGTATATATCACAAATATTTATTGATCTTCCCGCTCTCCATCCTGAACTGTTCAGCCATGCACAGAGTCAATCGGCCAGGATCTGACAGCTCTCTCTCCTCACTACTGGGCCATCATGGATGACAGCTCACTGAAGAGAACTTCTGAAAGCTGATAACATTGTCTGAGATTTCAGTTCAGCTGTCAGAAAGTTATGATGGCAATGGATTTTGGGTAGGATCTATAGATCTGTTTCTGTAGTTGCAGAATTTGTACTTAACCTGAAAAAATAAAGCGAATGCAGTCACCACATCTAAGATCTGGTATGCTGAAATGTATTTAATCTTGGGTTTAGATACACTATTTTCAGCTTCATGGTTAAACCAAATAAGTCAGAAACTTCTGTGTAAACTATGTTCTAATAATTCTGCACAAATAATTTTCCAGACCGGGCCTTTTCCTTGAAAACCATGAATAGGCTGAGAGCTGTTATGGCATTCCCCGTGAAATCCCATTCGTTTAATCAGTTCAAAAATGTTACTCCCTCTCTCCCCCCCTCTCCGCAAAACAAAATCAGCACCAATTTGTGTTGTCCTTTGAATCCACGCGAGGCAGACATTTTGATTGATAGATTTTCCTAGGATGTAGGGCTGTGATCGATGTATGTATGCGCAGAACATAATTAATTCTGCAAACAGGTGAATGTTGCAGATTGCAGGGCCTGGTGATAAGAAACACTTCTAATCATGGAAGTCCTTTAAACATCAATAAATAGGTAGAGCCTTTTTTTAAAGTGTTTGATATTCATTTATTTCAGTGATTGGGCTCCAGTTCAATTTAGTGTTGCTTCCTCAAATCTCTGACCGGTTCGCTGATAATACTTTTTTTCCTTGTTAAATTTATGGCCAGAAGTTATGTGCCACAGAGACATCTCTCTTGACAGCGATATTATTATGAATGGGGTTATGGTGCTTTGGATAATTATACTCCAGTCAATGGGTGATGAATGGCAATATCTTATAATAAATTACAACTGTTTTCCTTACAATACATGTACATTTACTGTACACAAAATTCAAAAAGGTCACTTCTTTTCCAGTCACAAAAGGAACAAATGGCATTGTGTTGGTAAATGCTGATAAATGAATGTGACGGAAAAGAACCTATTTCATAAAACTGTAAAGTGTAATGAGGTTCTGTTACCTGCAGGAACCAATCATTGACCCACTTACATTAATCTGAATAAACCCCCAAAAACTACTCCTTGATTGGATCCTTTTAGCTGAAGAATTTCTTGGATTACTGCACATTACCTTAACATTTCTACCAATGTTTTTTAGATTTGGATAAAGTTAGTAAAAGTTAAAACTGGACTCTAAGTAAATGAGGCATCTGTATTATTTTTTGAATCCTTGTATAGTTCTTCCTGATCTGCGTAGTAATTCAGTGTGAAACTCTTCTTATGTGTAGGAGCTTCCTGTAATAAAGACCGGGCACTGCTGCTCTCTCTTCTTGTGCAGGGTGACTGGTCTTGTCTCCACCCCCTCCTGTAGTTTTCTGTAGACAGCCTGTAGTGGGTGGAGCCTGTTGGGTCCCTCCCACTGCTCTGTTCTCTACACAGGCTATGTACAGTACAGTGATGTCACCCCTACCTTTACAAGGAATACCTGCATTTGAAAAGGCATTTGCTGCAAAGTGTATTTTTATCCTTTGTGGATATTGAGGAATACATTTCTATGTATGTCTTCAGCTTTAATTTTTGATTACTTTGTTCCAGTAACACTGACATATTGGGTGCCATCGACACAGGACACAAGGGAGAATCAACCCAAACAGAGACACAGCAATACAAATACAGCAGAAGTTGTAACCATTCCCCACTCTACCAAAAGCATGTCTGTATTGCTGTTTGGGGCTCATTTCCTACCCCAGTGACAGCAGGACAGGACATGAAGGGAAATTAAGGTAATCTCTTGAATAGGGACACAGACAACTATAAGAACCGGGCATGACATCTAATCTCCATTAAAATGTATATAAAGGCAATTTATTATATTATTGGATCAGTTAGGATAAGCATTCTGATTGGTCACTGTGTGCTCTTTGTTGTTGTGTTTTGCATACTTTTAATAAATAAGTGATATATAGTAAAAGGGGAAAAAGTAAGAGAAATGGAAAAGTATTTTGAAAGGGTGGCAGGATGTCCTGCCTCTAAGACTAATTAAGTCCCTCCTCCCAATAAAGTGTATTGAAAGCCAACTACTTTTTTTCATTCTTTGAAAGTGGGGAAGGGTAAGAACTCCTGTCAAATCGCTGTCTGTTCCCCTCGGGAGATTCACTTTTATCCTGGTGACCATCACATAACTGTATTTGTGGGAGAAAATTCCAAATTTAGAGTTGCCACCAGAACATAAGGAGAGATCTTCTATCAGCGACAATTGTTCTGGTGTAAACTTTCTAAGATCCTCACTTTGAAGAGATTCCCTCACTTTGTAGAGATTCCCTTACTGTGTTGTGTCTATACAGTAGAATTAGACCCTTTGTCAAGTTTTTATTGCAGTCTGTGTTCATTAAGAGGACAGCCACCTATCTATCTGACCCCTGACCATTGCCATTGAGACAGAAAGTGAGGGGAAATCCAAACTTTTTGAGTTGTCATCAGAGCAACAGGTAGGGGAAAATCCTCTTGGGGACACCTGTTCCAATGACAACTCTTTAAAAGTGAAATTCTGTTCACTTTGGACACATTTCCTCTGATTTCCTGTTGGGTCTCTAAGACAGAAAATATAGGGGAACATCTCCAGCAAGCAATAACTTCATAGGAGTTTCAATCCTTCTCTACTTTATCTAATACCAAAAAAAGGTTTTGGCATTGCATATGTGTCTTATTGCTGTTTGTGGATTTGCCAAGGAGATTTTCTGTCCTAGTGACATTGGGCCAGAAAGTAGGAGGAATAATCCCTACTAGGGATGCATACGGTTCTAATAACCTAACCTGCATTCTAAAGCCTTCTAATTCTATCAAGAGCTAGAAAAAAAATGACATTAGTAATATTAACATTTGAGAGATTTCCCTCTACATCCTGTTCTATAGACCCAACAGAGTGAGGAAATCTCTCCAGAGTGAGGGATCCGTCCAAAGTGAAGATCTTAGATGGTTGCCTTAGACAGTTGACACCAAAACAATTGTCACGATTGGAAGATGTCCCCTCCTGTTCTGATGGCAACTCAAAATTTTGAATTTTCTCCCACAAATACAGTTCTGTCATGATCAACAGGATAAATAGAGAGAGTGAATCTCAGATGGGGAACAGAAATAGACTTGACAGGGGTTATTACCCCTCACCACTTTATCAAAGAGTGAAAGAAAAGAAGTTTGCTTTAGATACATTGTATTGGAAGGAGGGACTTAGTAAGAGTTTAAGCAGTGGTTGCCAACCTCTTTTTACTTGCATTCCCCCCTTGGCAGTCCATCTGTATAAACTATAACCCTCAGTGGACATGGGTCAGGAGGTGGAGATAAAGTATGTTGCATGCCGCGCCTAATGGTAGGTGTGGCCAAATTGCACAAACAATAGGTGTCGGTGTCAGTGGGATAAAGGAGGGAGCTTGGAGGCTGGGGGGCACTTTGGGGTACGCCATATTGCAGTGGTGTGCCCAGTGTTATCTTGCAGTCTCTTTGGGGTGCAGTCTGTGACATGAGATTTCCTGAATCTAGGGCTCTTAAGAGAAGCAAGCGGTACATCATTTGGTTGGGACTAACTGAGGTGTTGGCAGCCGGAACTATTGAATTGAGCTGGAAAATGTAGCTGCAGGATTACTCTGCAGACCTTCTACACACATTTGTTTCTGACTCCACACTGCCACAGCCCTTTTCCACTATTACAAAAATATTTTCAAGTACCCCTAAAGTGCTGTCAAGTACCCTTGGGGGTACTTGTACCCCATGTTGGGAACCGCTGTGTTAGAGGCAGGGCATCTTGTCACCCTTCTAAAATACTTTGCCATTTCTCTCACTCTTTCCTCTTTTACTACATACCACTTATTTATTAAAAGTATGCAGACAACAACAACAAAGAGAACACAGCAACCAATCAGATTGCTTCTCCTAAATGATCCAACAACAGTAAATTTGATTATTTTAAAAGTTTTGTGACTTTATTTAGAAATCCTGAATATCTCAGAAATAAGCGACACAAAAGCATTATCTAGTCTTTAGAGAAGTGTTCAGGGACAGAGTGGGTTTTGTGTGACAATTATATCACGTGCTGTCTGCTGCTGAATTAATGGCTGCAGATATAATTGTTGGTAGTTTTTTTTATAAAGATGGTAATTTTATAGCTAGGAGTGTGTTAATAATATTAAGTAATCGGATAGCGAAACTGTTCTGACATACTGTAATACCCACAGGGATGTCGTAATCCGAATTATTAACAGTACAACAGCAGTACAATGTTTTAAGTTATCTCATGTTGTCTATCTTCTTATTATGGGTTTAAGATTACATGTAGCTTTTTACCAGGCATGAGTGTTGCAGTAATGCGCTAAGAGGTGCTTTACAGTATCTTGTTGCTTCTAAGTTTAGTTTCAGATGTGATCCTTTTCTCATTAAATTTTCATTATGCACTTTATACAGCATGCCACAAAATGTTGAAATATGCTCAGCAGCAATAATTTATGATTGTATTCTGGGCACCAATTACCCAATAATGGTTTTACTTGATTGTATATAAATTCATCTAATTTTAGGAGACTCCAAAGGGAACCTGTAGCCTTACAACATATTACTTTAAAAAAAGTTTCCTGAGTGATAGCAAAAAGATACATAGAGTTCAGATATACATACTTTTCTCCAGCAGGTTTCGTCACTTCCATCACACATTTTATCTAATCAGTGGCAAGACACTGATCATGTGGTCTATCTGGAAGTTGGTATGTTCAGGCAAAGGTGGTCAGTCAATGATTCTTCCTGAACTGTGATCTCCTTCTTCATCGGTGATTACTCGCCCAATACCAAGGCATTCACTGACATAACATGCTGTTGCAACATTTTAGCATTCTGTAAGGGCTGATTAGGATCAGCAGCGGTGCAACAACGCATGGTTGCTGGTGTGCATTGCTAGACACAGTGCTGATGCGCCGATTTTGGTGCATCGCATTGTTTACCTTTCCTATATTAGCAGTAAGAAAGGCTTTGATTTGAAAAAACGCACTTTATTTAACCATATATAAGAGTCATGAAAAAAATGGACAGACATAGTGTGACACCATGACTACTGAAAGCTGCAAATGAAAAGGAATTCACATTTTAAAAAAATTAGCCATTTCGGATTATTTAACCTCCATTTCCAAACATTTAGATGGATTGTCTGACATGTTTTTATTCCTGTCTATGACTTCATTATGGAGATTATGGTTTGTCATGCTTTACAGAGTACACTGTACCATGATCAATAACTTTTGTATATTTCTGTTTCCTTTGTGGCTCCTAAATTTCCACCTTAAGTATTAAAATCCATATTTTGGCCATACACTATACAAACATTTAGGTTTGCTTTGCAGTGGCGTAACAACCGGGGGGCAGGGGGGGCACTTGCCCCGGGTGCAGGACTGAGGGGGGGATGCCGTCACAACCGCCGCTAAATGAAGACCCTGGCTCCCTTTCTCTGCCACATTCACCCGGCTGTCATCGGGCAGCCGCTCGTTCCTCCGAGGCCACTGCGAGAGGCCCTCTACAGTGCCTGATTGGAGGGCGCAAACCACCCCACAACCAGGGTCCAGGAAGCCCCCCCCACAGCCAGGTTCCAGGAAGCCCCCACTGACCACCAGGCTAAGGTAAGGTGACACTTTTTAAAAATACAATCCGGGAACATAAAATAAAACCTTTTTTTTTTAAAATACTACTCACCTGATTCCTGGATCCAACAAGTGCGGCCTCCCGTCTCACCACTGCTTTACACTATAAGGAAAAGTGGGTGTGAATATCTTAGGTCTGCACTTTATGCTTTCTTGCTGGATCTGTATGAAACTGGGTATGTTTATTTTAACATTATTATACAGAACTCAGTTTAAACATATCTTAGACAAAACTTTTCTTTTAAACTGAAGAAGGGTCACACCCACTGTCACTTTTTTGGAGGGGTTAGGGTCTGTGTCCCATGAAACAGATTTTTCCATCACTGACTGTCCTAAAGACACAACAGGAAGTGAGAGAAAATCTTCCCAAAGTGATCTCCTTTTTCAGCAGCTGAATCCAGCACGGCTGTCCTCATTGGAATGTTTTCCTTCCCTTCCTATTCCAGTGACAACTGTAACATTTTGGTTTTTACATCACTTTCTGTTCCACTGCCAACAGTCATCATGAAAAGTAGTAAGGATGAATATAGGCATCTAGCACAAAGATGTGAATAAAACAGTTCTAACCCTTCCACAATCTGTCAAAAACCTAATGGAAAGTGTTGGCTTTAGGTATAATTAAAGTGACTTATCTTCCTCACTTTACAAAGTTTGCAGTGCTTACTAGATAGCAGAACGGAAGATAGTGGCGCACGTCTCAGTCTGTGGCAGCTGAGCAGCAGATTGTAGCAAAACAGTGCTGGATTCACTGGGCATGTGAGTTTGTTTTCTGAACAGGTAAGGGGGATGAAAATAATCAGAGGTGGGTTGGGATTGAAGTTCCTCTTTGAGAACCTTTTCACAATTTTATATAATTTTATTCATCATTTAAAAAAAAAAAGTAATTGGCT
>NW_017306534.1:875721-917224 GCF_000935625.1 Nanorana parkeri
TTTCAATTCCCTAAAACATTTCCTGCCCCAAAAGAAAACGCAGCCGCATCCTCAACAGGCACAGAAACAGCATTAAAAAAATCTATTAGAAGATTGGGGAATGGCTAGAACCTCTAAATATATTTCCATTTGTTTTGCTGTCTATTTTGAGATTAGACATTTCCAGTCACATTCTGCCCCATTGGCTAAGCTGTCACCCAGTGGTGTCACAAGGGAGGGTGTGAGCCTGACAGTTGCATGAGAAAGGAGGGGACCCAGAGGCATACCTTATCCTGCCAGATGAACGTCCCCTCCTCTCTTTGCCAGTGTCCATCAACAAGGGCACGTGATGTCATTACACATGTGCGTGATGACATTGCACGTGCTCCGGGCGACACCATGCCTGGGGACGCCCCTGCTGTCACCAGGACAGAAAGTCAGGGGAAACAATTTCAGAGGGGCCACAGGCAGCTATAAAAATCTAACAGAGAATCTAACTTTTCCTCCACTCTGTCTAAGCCGGTGGTAGGCAACTTTGGCACTCCAGCTGTGGTGAAACAGCAAATTCCATCATGCCTCTGTTTCTGGGAGTCATGACTGTAGCTGTTGGAGTGTTGCAACGCCTCATAGGACTTGAAGTTTTATCAGAGCTAGAGTGCCGAGGTTGCCTATACTTGGTCCAAAAAAAAAAGCCAGCCATTGTTTCACTGCTAAAAAACAGAGACCAGCTGACAAATTAATATTGGGTCCTATCTTAAACACTTTAATCAGCATGAGAAATCTTTACCTCAGCGAACCAAAAGATCACACGTATCTCTTATGTCAAGAGCGTGTGCGCGATGCTATGCTTGAAATCCAGTGGAAGAGGTGTAGCCAGACAAGACATCTTGGGTAAAGTCCAGGCCTTTGTTTTTTTCCCATGGCAAGTTCAAAGCCTCCTCTTCTCAAACTTATCCACAGTGAAGCTGTGGAAGATAACATTTGGAATAAGTAGTTTCACACATGATTATCAGCACAGATCCATCCTGTTTGTCCAGTCAGGAACGTGTTAAGTGAACAATCAGTAGATTCAGAAAGCAGCTAAATGCACCCTAGTTATCAGTGGCAGTAAATGGAAGATAATAGTACCACCAGAGAGTTAAGAATTGGCTTGTCTTTGAGCTGCCAAAGTGTTTCGTCTCTCTTTTATTATATTCACAGCGGTAATCCAATATGTCACAGTGTTAGTAATACAGTGCTGACTTCTGTCATCTGTATGTAATGCTTATCAACTCACTGCCAGCGATTCACCCTCTTGTCAGGGACAATTATTCCTCAAAGTGGTGAGGTTAAAACTGGAGCAAAATTATAGCTGAGAATAACATGTGAACAGTATCTAACCACTTACAGCATATGGGAGGCTGACGTCAGCGTGGGAGAAGGGACGAATTTGCAAGGTGTTCAGCCAAGGTGACACAGCTAGAGCCTTGTGTTTTTATTTGTAGATGGACAAAGCAGAAAACTGCACGAGGACTGCTCTGCATCTCTTTCTATTGTAAGAAGTGTGATCAAAAGGGAACTCTAATTACGACAAAAATCATTATCCGCATGGATAATGTTAGTGAATGCATGCTAGTATAGGATGCTTAAAGTAAACCTGTTTTTTACCATACTTAGCAAAATAACATATTTGCTTTACCGGAGGCACTGTAAGCAGCTTACCCCCCACCCCCCAGCCGTACTGATCTGTTGTCACAGCCCCTTAGATCCTATGTAAGTTTTGAAAAAGTTGACTCGTACACAGGGCTTTCCTAGGCGCTGACAACAACAATCATTCTCTGTTCAAGACAATTCTTGCCCCTTCTCTTTGGCTATGGGTGCAGGCACATTTGTCTGTTCATCCACTCCTGTACATCCAAGTCTGTATGAGAAAAATGAAGGTCGCACACAATGTTCAAATTATTGTTTGAAAAAACTATTGTTACCTGCCCAGACCTTACACAGGGCTATGTGTGCTCCTCCTAGACGCTGACAACAACAATGGTTCTCTGCTCAAGACAATTCTTACTCCTTCTCTTTAGCTATGGGTGTAGGCTCATTCCTCTGTTCATCTGCTTCTGCACATCCAGGTCTCTAAAAGATAAATGAAGGTCACCACCATGTTGCAGTAGCAGTAACCACTTGTACCACCAGATGTCTTTTGTTCTGAACAGAGACCATTGTTAGAGTCACTTTTTAAAGTCTGAAACAGGTTTGAGTGAGGAGCAATTGCTGCAAGTGGTCACTGGATCAAACCACTGTTCAGCAGTATTTTTAACACAGTTTGTAGCCTCAGTTTTATTTGTACAGAGTTGTACGCTTCCACCTTTTCCATGTGACAGTGTTCAGGTCTAGCAATTGTCACTCAGGCACTGATTGCTACATTGTGGATAGGCAGGAGGAGTGCCATGTGTTCCCCTATACCCAGAAGTACCAAGTATTCAACTGGGCTGTAGCATCCAATTAGGGTGTTGGGGAAAATGAGAAAGGTATGTACTGACTGCTTTTACTGTTTCCTATGAAGCAAAAGGTAATGTGCATTAGTAGAACAGAACGAATGAGGCCTTGCTCAGAAAAATAATACGCTGTATTGAGGATTTCTTTGAGCTTTCTTTGCATTGTAATGGACTATCATGTATTAATAATTTTCTCTTTTTATCTCTACGGATGTATACAACTATCATTAGGATGATGGTTAAGTGTAGGCTCAAGCATCAAATAAAAATAGGAATACATGTTTGGATTGGGTATTTTTGAGTCGCCTATTAACACAGCTGGGGTCACGGATCATGTCCAAATATTACATATCCCTTCAGCCTGAACAACAAGCTGTGTCTGTTGTCAATTGTTAAACAGACTGCAATCAGCAGCAATTCTTGCTCATGCTAATGCATGACGAGATTTCCCTGAAGTAGGGCCCTTAATCAATAGAGAAGGCAAGACATTTTCCAAAGTTTTTAAACTTAGATAACCAATTTCTGTGTCACCTGATCTAATCTAGTGTGATCATTTACCCTCTGATGCAGTGTAATATTTTTTACACAAGTAATTTGATGCTCAGGTACTTTTAAATAGGCAATATACATCTGACAAATCTTTGGGGAAGTTCATAGTGTAACCATTGTGTTTAATGCTCTTCAAGAAAACCTCATGCCATGTTCAAAGCCTCAGGGGTCATTTGCAAATCTAGACCTCTAGAGCTGGATGAGTTCTAAAAGGGAAGTGTTAAACCTTTTCATGCTGTTCCTGTGCTTGTAAGGCCTTCTGATTCAGGAGATTCAAAGATCCATGGGACACAAAGAAATGAACAGTCATTTGGTTTTCAGTAAATACCATAATGTCAATCCTAAAGCTAAACATCAGGCACATTTGAAGTGCTTTGTCTGGATTTGTTTTCTCATTTTGTCTCTCATAGTTGAGATCTATCTATGATGCCAATTACAGGCCTCTCTCATCTTTTTAAGTGGGAGAACTTGCACAATTGGTGGCTGACTAAATACTTTTTTGCCCAACTGTATCTGGTGACAAGTCAGTAGCAGATCTTTTAATTCCTGTAAGTTGGTAGCTGGAGCCTCCATTAAACAGACTTGTTTTTCCAGCACATCCCACAGATGCTTAATTGGATTGGGATCTGTAGAATTTGGAGGCCAAGTCAACATCTTGAATGTGTTGTGTTCTTTAAAGCATTATTGAACCATTTTCACAGTGTGGCAATAGGCAATAGGTGCTTTATCCTCCTGAAAGAGGCCACTGACATCAGGGAATACTTTTTCTATGAAGGGGTGTTCTAGGTTTAGCAACAATGCTTAGGTAGGTGGTACATGTCAAGGTAACATTCACATGAATGGCAGGGCCCAATGTTTCCCAGCAGAACATTTCCCAAAGCATCACACTGCCTCAACTGGCTTACCTTCTTCCCATAGTGTATCCTGGTGCCATCTCCTCCCCAGGTATATGAAACACATTTGATTCAAGATGAAGCAGGATTCATCAGACCAGGCCACCTTCTTCCATTGCTTCGTGGTCCAGTTCTGATGCTCTTGTGCCCACTGTAGGCGCTTTTGGTGGTGGACATGGGTCAGCAGCCCCCATACACAACAAACTGTGATGCACTGTGTGTTCAGATACCTTTTTATCACAACCAGCATTAACTTTTCAGCAATGTGAGCTACAGTAGCTCTTCTATTGGATCAAAATACACAGACCACATGCCTCAATGAGCCTTGGCCGCCCATGACCCTGTGACTGTTTTGCTTGTTTTCCTCTTTTGGACTATTTTGGTAGGACCTGACCACTGCAGACTGGGAACATCCCACAAGAGCTGTAGTTTTGCAGTTGCTCTAGACCCAGTCATCGAGCCATCACAATTTGTTCCTGTGTAAGTTGTTCAATTCCTCATCAATGCACATTTTTATGCTTCCAACATATCAAGTTCAGGACAAAATGTTCACTTGCTGCATAATATACCCTACCCACTTCCAGGTGCCATTGTAACAATATAATCAATGCTTATCACCTCACCTGTCAGTGGTCATAATGTTGTGGCTGATCAATGTATATCTTCTGGAATAATTAATTTGACTCCTGAGATTGTTAATGACCATTACCAATTTGAAAACATATTTTGTAATTTAACTTCCCTGAACTGAATTGTGAACCATGCATAAATGAGTCAGGCTGGCATATTATTTATTACTGTTGTTATTATCTGTAATTGATGTTTTCTGCATAGCCTGTAATATTAAAACATATCAAAGCAGCATTGATTTCCATTTACTAATGAAAGGCTGACCCTCAAAATGGGACATTTTATCGGCCAGACACTTATTGCAGCCATGTGATCAGTCTTACGGCCTTATAATGAACTTAGATCAACTGACAAGCACCTTGGCGTGGCCCAGCAGTAGGTCAGAGTAACAATATTGTAAATTTATAATGTCCATGTCACATTATAAATTAACAAAAATCAGCAAAACATTGATCTGAAAATATGAATAAGTTTACTTAGGAATTATTCATTATAGCTGATCTTATTAGCTGATCTTATAGCTGATGTTATTAATATTTTACTAGTAAATCTTCAGTGTATGGGTAAATGCTTGTAAAAGGCCCATAACTGATGAGCAGACAGTAAGCAATGTGGATAAAGAAGAGCTTCGGATAAAAAAACAAAACAGATATATGAAATCAGCTTATGACATGCTGGTAGGTTAATTGGCTTCTCTCTAAGTTGGCCCTGTATGTATGTGAGATAGGGACCTTAGATTGTAAGCTCCTAGAGGGTAGGGACTGATGTGAATGTGCAACTATGTAAATGCTGCGTAAATTGTCGGCGCTATATAAATACCTGTAATAATAATTCTGAGAATTGTACATCAGTGTTATGAAACCTAAAAAGGAACCAGAATTGCACACATATTGGAATTTGTATACTATTCATTTCTAAACATAGAACTTACCTCGGAGTGAAATAACATGCAGCAATGCAGCATGGGGAAAGTTCAGGCATCCAAATGGGCATTGGTAGAGGTATGCAGTAGCAGAATTAGCTGGAAACTTTTGAGCCAGCAGGGAGGACCTGAGCAGCTGCTGCAACACATACTTGGCACTATGTGAATGGAGCATTCAAAGAGAAAGAGTTGCAGTAACAAACATTAGTTCATGTTCAAACTGTTTTATTAAAGAGAGGCAAGTGGCATTTTTTTCACATGTAGCATGCAAATTAATTCTGAATTAAAGTGTATACTATGCCAAAATTTAAAACATTTAAAATTTGTTTTAATTGGGTAGACAAGGATTAGAAATCCTGTCAGGTTATTATTGATGCCTGTGTTCCAGTAAGGTAGATTCACCCTCTCTATTTGTCCTGGTGATCATTATCACTAAGACAGAAAGCGATTGGAAATCCAAAACTCATTTTGTAGAGATCTCTTCTTATTTTCTGTAACATCTTTGGGACAGGTTATTCTCATGGAGATTCATTTTCTTTAAAAAAAATATTCACTCTATTTCTGGGGTCTCAACGTACCACTATTACACAGTATGATGCACATTGTCACCTGCACATCCTCCATTCAGAGTTATATAACAAATTTTATCCTTTTATTTACTCTATTAAAATCTTTTTGATTTTTTAAACTGTTTTACTTTTTTCTTTGGCTCCCAATCCATTTTAGAGGGAGGTACATCATTTCCTATTGATAACTCTATTGACCATTGTAATCCCTTTACTTTTATCTCTATTTGCATTCTCCTATCAAATCTCTCTTTTCCCTTCCTCTAACTAATAAATTCCTAAGCACATATGCGCAAATTTTTTTGCCCCTGTTCAGGCTTCATCAGGGGTCTGTGCAAATTGTGCCAGCAAAATTTTGTGCCATCACCAGCAAAACAAACTGCAGTTTGTAAGGGATTACAATGGTCATTACAGTTGTAAATAGGAAAAGAGGTTCCTCCCTCTAAAATGGAATGGGTGCCAAAGAAAAGAGGGAAAAAAAAGTTTAATAAACTAATTTTAATAAAACAAATTAAATGGAACACAAACAGAAAAAAAATAATGACAAAGGTTTTAACTTACTTTCTGATTAAAAGGAGCATTGTAAAATAATCGGATATTTGGGATTGATAGGAATATTTGTATCTATAGGTTGCCTGCCCTTTTCCTGTACTCTAAAGCTTGTCCCACATAAACTATTATGGCCATGTGACCCAACTTTTGGATCTCAGCAACTCGCACATATGGCCAAACGTTATATCCAGCTACTGTCATTGAAGTCAAACATAAAGATTTGTGCAGACCTGCAGAAGCAGTCAGGCAATAAACACACAGACAGGTAGATAATGGGAAATCTTTCTGTTTCTGAATTATGTCAAAAATGGCCTAATTAACCATCCAAGTGCCAAAGACTTGGGTAGCAGGTATACCAGAAACATTTCATCATTAGTTTTACAGTAGTGAAGGCCCACATTTTGCTTGAGATGCAAGGTAACGCCTCCTTTAATGTCTTATACAGTGAGCCAGAGCACCTGCTTATCTCTACAGTAGTCACATAAAACAACGTGAAATAGTCTAAAATGTGCCATTATTTGATATTTTTCTTTTGTAAAAAATGGTTACATCTTCTTCTGTTTTGTACCAATCACATATCTTGATTATTATAAGGCTGCTCCTAAATAATTTGCATTATGTGTTATCATTACACATTACATGATACAAAAAACCTTTTATCCTCAAAACCTTAACCATTATCTGGTCTAGAAGAAGGCAAAAAACTCTGTAGAACCACTCACTAACTTGTGGTTCTACAAAGAAAAAAAATATTTCTTGACTTGAATTTAGTCAATATTCTACTAAGATTTTCATTCAAATACTCGTAACTGTACATATTTTGTGCACATTTAATCCTTTTTTTAAATAATCTATCTTCATATATTGGTACCATAATAAAGGTCTTAGTTGTAGTATCTTAACAAATAAAAATGCACCATGTAGTGTGACTTAGTGTTACATAATACTCTGAAGAACACAAACCCTTTTTAGTAAATATATGAGTTCCTAAATTTCCAGCTATGGATTTTCCACAGACATGTCTATTCTAGTAAAAAAGAGCCAATATTTGGATGACCATCTTTTGATATCTATTTTTGCCTTTCATAAGAAAACTCTCAAATGCCTTTAAACAGAGTTTTTGTCATTACTTTAAATGCTTTGCAGAATACAAAATATATTTCAACTTTTACTACAAAGCATGTAACCAGTTGGTTCATAGCTCAGAAATGCAAATTGTTTCATAGACCAAACCTAAATGAGATCTGAAAACTTTTGTATTAGCCCCCCTCTATGTTCCAAAAGAGAAAGCAAGAATAAAAATGATAGAGCTTCATCTAATCATATATATATATTTTTTAGAATTCATGTTGGCAATAGGTGTTTCAGATCAGCATTGAACACCATTCAATGCGGGAATCCATTCTTTAATCAGAAAAACTTGCACAAAGGAATGGCTGGTTCTTCGTAACATAGACCCTCGTTCCACCAAGTGTAAGACAAGTTAAAAAGAGACAGAGAAAGGTGTACATGGTGTTATATTGTTCGAAGGTTCAAGGACTTTCTCAGACCTCTAGCATACTTTTTCATGTAAAGGGGTGCATATATTAATAGGCACCTTTGATCAACATGGAAAACTGCCAGAAGTATAAGCTGAGATAAGAGGACTCCACATAACACAACAATGCCTGTCTATAACTTTTTCATGCATTACATATACATCACAAGTGCCCTTTATAAAGAAGAACATCGTAAGAAATGACTGTCGCTGTTCTTCGTTCTTCTTATTTAAAAATGATGAGAAGCTTTGGGAACAAATGAAATTTTGACTTTTCAGACCCCAATTGAATGGATACTATGGACCTCTACAGGGAAGCAGACCCACAGTTGACAATGGTGAATATCCAATAGGAGAACAATCATAAAAACAGACACACAGGAAAAAGGAAAAAAAAACAAATACGAATAATCCTTACATCCAGCAGGGAAAAAGGAAAAGAAACCAACTTTGTAGATATGAAGGACCTTCATTAAATTAGACTTCTCAAACAAAGGTCTAATCCATACAAAGCCATGGAGGTCAGCCATCTTCCAGACCCACCCTTCACCATCATATCTATTGCATGTGTCCCTAACAAGATGGAATACAATGGAATGGGTAATGTTCTACACATTATGGTCATAGATATCAAGGTAATGTTCCTAATGCAGTCATTAAACATAACATTTATGTTGGGAAACATCCATGTTGGCTAAACCAGACTGGATAAAATATGTCTAAATGTTTATATGATCCATAATATTTGTGATGTTTTACTTGTACTTTGGCCTGGGGGAATCTTGGATAGGTTCCCATAAAACTGGGCAAATAACCAGATGTTAGGAGAAGTCAAATTGTGGCCAGATAATAAAATCTAAGCTATAAAAAATTGAAAACAGACATAATAATTAACAAATATTCTTGATTACAGCCAGTATCCTGTTATTACTATGATTTCCTGACCTAAAATGACCTATGTTGATAGCAGCATAGGTATAGATTGTGAAGTGCAAAAATCCTATATACTCTTGTGACATACACTTTAAGAAAGCCTCAGTCACACTTTATGTCATTTCATGTCAGTTACAAGTACAGTAAATAATTGTTCTAAACATTTTTACATGTTTCTTAAACTAACTTGTAGTCTAAAAAGTAAGTATTGTTTAATTGTCTGTGGGAATCTTGCAGACCTGAATCAGAAAACTCATGTTTTTGGGGGCTCATGCACATAGCATTAAATGACCATATAGTGTACAATTATGGGAGTTTTATTGTCCGCTGAGAGTTTCAGGTGCAGCATACATCCACCACCAGTCAGCCTGTAGAAATCAAAGGCAGGCAGCAGTTGCATTGAAATATACACATATCCGGGAAGCTGCATGTGTACATGGCCATATGCCTCCCATAAAGCAGACAGTCTGCATTCAGGGAGGTGCATACGGCTCTGTATGCATGTAACCACTTGGTTTTGAGTAGATTTGGGTATTGTCACCATCTGCCATTTATTTTCTTAGCTTTAACATTAGATTCACTTATCACATTGGGAGTTCAAAGTAACGATACCTGCTACCGGCTTGTATATTATTGCTCCCCATGTATTAGCTGTCTGTTAAGACTTTCTTGACAATTAGCAAATGCTAATTAGAGATTATATCAGATTTACAATTAGACAAAATAGGTATGTGCCCATAGGCAACAGAGGCACAGAGACAGCTTTCCTCAGTGTAATTTTTTTTTTTGCCCAAGTAGTAATCTCATATGAGGTTATGAACATACAATCAGAAGGTTCTACACCAGGTTAAGACCAGGAAAAGAAGGAATTTTTTTTTTTTTTAAAAGAGGTGACCCTGACAGGGTGTAGTTGCCATTGGTGATGAAAGTTGCGTGCTTTTGGGCTCCAGTGAAAAAAATATTCCCCTGAAATGAGAGTGCGGAAAAACATATTTTAATAGTATGTGTTACAATCACTAAAGGACCTTGCACATGGCCATCTGTGGCCATATATTGAAAATTCCAGTGTAGTTCCCCTGCCAGGGAGCCACAGGTGCTGTGTACACCTTCTCATGAAAGTCAATGGCTGGATGCAGCTGTGCCTCAGTATATGCCAAACTTGCGTAAGGACGTGCATGCATATGAGCACACAACCACAATAAACTGGAGATGAAAAAAATCTCCAATCTTCTTATCAGCTTTCTTCCTCTACTTTCTTCCTCAAAATGGTCCAAGAGAAATGCAAGGTTTTCCTTGCAGCTGTTTTACATGCGGCCTTAAGTAAGCTGTAGCTCAGAAGTAATCTCATTATTCTGCTCTATTCACTCAGTATGATTAGATACTGTCTGTACTGCACAGTGAAATGTTAATTGTAACACAAGCCTTAAATTCAATACATTGCTTGCCTGTAACTAGTTATTAATCTGCTCTGGTATTTCCCTATCTTTATGAGACAAGTTATTGTAAGATTTTCATCAGTTCCTTCAGGGTAATGGCTAACAGCAGGTTACTCTCAACCTTGACCTTTCCAGAAAACACAAGATGGGAGTAATGTCCCCAGGTGTTTCAAAACATTGTACATTTTTTATAGATATGCATCCAGGAGCCATGCAAGTCCACTGACTGATACACTGCTCAATGAAAAGATTGTTTGAACTGTTCTCAAACACCTGCTTTCTATTTTGTTGTGCAAGTTTACATGGAGTCTTTCCAGCAAGGTTTAGATTATGTTTGCCAAGGTCAGAACCTCGGATCGGGTCTTCTGTTTCTGTTCTTTTTCTTTCTTATTTCTTTTTTTTTCCCAAGGATTATGGGGTTGATTTACTAAAGAAGTAGTTACTGCACACCTAGAAAAGTAAACTTTCAATGAGCTTAGTAAATAAGGTGAAGCTGTGTTCACTAAAATCAGATGCTAGAAAACATGCTGTTTTTTTAATTTACCTTGAATTTGATTGCTTATTAGAAGTGAATCCTGATTTATCCTAATTATTAACATGCACTCTGCAAAGTAATCATAAACAGGGAACAGCCTCTACTCCCTTAGTAATGAAACCCCCAGTCTGTGTATTGCTGAGTAGAAAAATGCTTTAAAGTAAACTTGTGCTTGTGAAATGTGAAGGCTGCCATTGCTGACCTAGTAATGCTAGTTGCCTTGATGCTCAGGACTCAATACTGACCTGGAACAAGCATGAAGATATGAAAAGTCAGAGCAAAGTCAAAGTCAGGTTTTAGGCCCCGTTCACACCAGGGCGGTTTCGGATCAGCACAGTTTCCGTGCGGATTTTGAAAGGGCGGTTTTGGGTGTTTTTAATTGCGTTTCAGCTCTGAAATGCAATAAAAAACCACGCTGATCAGCGTGCTTCCATTGAAAGCAGCATGGCAAAGGATCAGGGAGCAATTCGGGCGGGAGGCGGTTCAGATTGTGCACAGCCAAATCCATGCGCCCGAACCGACCTGATGTGAACGGGGCCTTAAGTTAGTGGCTTAGAAAGTAATTGGATAAAGACGAAGAGGTCAGTAATGGCAGCGTTCATTCAGGGTTTTTTTTATATCAAAAAGACACCCTGCTCTGATCCGTTTCCCCCCCCCAATGGGGCACATAGTCACAAACAAAATGGGGGAATTTATAAAAACTGGAGCAAACAGATTCTGGAGCAGTTGCCCATGGCAAACAATCAGCAGCTCTCTTCAGTTTGCCCAGGTAAGATTTGAAAATGAGAGAGAGAAGCTGATTGGCTGCAGTGCAAATCTGCTCCAGATTTTGTCTGCTCCAGTTTTGATGAATTCCCCGCATTTAATGTCTCTTTCTTTTGAAAGCCATCATCAATGAAAACAAATTTGTCTTAAGCTAATATTGGAAAGGCCACATCACTGAGTTGGATGGAAGGTGGGGAAAGGAAAAAGAAGAGATTTAGGAGGTACTGAGGATATAACACAGTGAGTGAGGAGGGGGTTAGGAAGACCATGAAGAGGAGTAGACAGTTAGAGGTAATATATGGTGGCAACAAAAAAGAAGGTGGGGGGTGTAGGTTAAAGTGGTTTGGGAATTTTTTTAATTTCTGAATTTTGACACAATGTCAGCAGGGCCTTGACAGTACCAAACAAGAAAGCTCATTGGTAATGTTTTGTGATGGGTTGTTTAAACCTAATGTCCAGAAATATGCATAATCTTATATGACATTCATGAGTGAATGTATATCAAGGTTTATTTTCAGGTGATCAATGTTCTGGTGTGAAATGATTGGTGTGTACCTATTGAGCTGCTTGTGAGTGTGTAGTGACTGGTACGGGTTACAACAGAGCATAATATTGAGTGGTGCTGTCCAAAATCTGTTTTACTGATTGTATTCTGATTACTAATTTATCTCTAATCATAGTGGAATTAAAACTGATATGTTGTTATTTATTAAAGCTGTGGCCAGAAACTTCTAAACAATAAAAAGTTTTGTCTACCTTCTTACTCCTTTCACAAACATTTCCCCACTATTTGACCTTCAAACACTGCGATATGTCCCTTTGTCCAACCCAAAAGTTGGGCGGTACATTTCGATATTAGCAGGGTGACATTCCTTGTGTTCATTCCCCTGTCCCGGCTGAGGTGTTCTCAGTATACCGCGAGCTGTAGCTTTCTTCTCTTACTCTTTTGTTTGGATATTGTTCCTATATTGTGGCCTAGGAAGAGCCTGAGTTACAAGTCCATTATCTTCGCTGGACTTTTACCACCCGGTGCAAGATATGTGCAATGTTTTATGCAGCCTTTTATGGCTGACTGTTAATGTTTTTTATTGTTAGGTTGGGTAGCTGATCATCAAGTTTTCAAATGTTAAAACCTTTGTTATGTGTGACCTTGTTTTACTCTATTTTTGTTTGTCAAAATGATCTTGATATTTGCACTCTTTTGTTATAAACTACTAATAAAAGCTATTGAACAGAAAAAGTTTTCAAAGGGTGTTAGTTACCATAAGTTGTTGGTTGCAGATATATCATGTGATTTTTATTCGGTATCCCTCTGCCCTTCAGTCCTACCCGAGTCAGGTTTTTCTCGTGTCATTTTGCTTTGCTGAGCTTTGATAACAATTTATTTCCATGGCTTGCACTACCAGTTTTATAAATCACCCCGAAAGCTATAAGTGATGTCAAATTTAAACAGAGCCAGAGATAATGAGCTTTCCTGATTTTCCTTAAAAAATACATGACTCAATGTTTTATCATATTTAGGATGGCTGGATCACTACTTTGGATTCAGAAAGAAACTTCTGTTTGTGATTTTTCAACTAGCAAAAACGTGTCCTTATATATTAGTTAACATCAAAGAATGAAAAACAGTTTGCAGGTTTGACTAGATATTGTCTTTAGCACTCTTGACATTATTACCCTATATGTACAATTGTATGACTGTTAAAGCTTTAACAAAAACACAGTAAACGAAAAAAATGCCTTGTAGGTTTTCCCATCTTTTAAGAGTTGAATAACAGCAGCTTAGCAGAAAAAATAATCAAAGTGTAGCAAAGTATGGGGAATAACATGTCATAGGAAAACACAATTAACTTTTTCCCCTAAAGTGTAAAATTCCCCCCCTTGTACCTCCTTCCAACAAGCTGCGATTCCCACGTGAAATATCTTAACCTGTTTCCTCCACTTGTCAATCAAGGGCTCCGCATGAAGCTGTGGTATGTCAGGCTTTGACCTTCAACCCTGCCTCTGATTCTGAAAACCGCCATTCAATGAACTCATTTAATTATTTAGGCTGTTTCTAATAAATGTGACAATGTGGATTTAACACATTTCAGATGCTTCTTTTTGGAGGGGTCATCACATTTTGGAGCGGTGACTTTTCTCCATCCTCTTCATAATAACTTTTTAGACTGTAAAAGATGATGTACAGGATTTGATCTGTCAAAACAAATCTGTATCGGTATCTGCGGGTGAACTTGTGAACCTGATCAGACTTGCTTGTCTGATCACAACATCTCAAACCGTAGATATCTCAAGAAATAATATTTTATTCTGCAGTTTTTAAGATTCATACTAAAAGGTGCATATCAACAGGTCATGTCACTACTATTGAAGAACTATGCATGAGAAACAGTATTTTGGGAGGAGGGAATTGAATAGTCCCAAACCAAGTCCACATGAGTGCAAGAGAGGATACACAGAGTTTGCCTAGGGTCACGGAAAAACTTTTCAAGCTTTCATTTTTTGTCTGCAATCTTTTAGACAAGAGAACTGAAATTCTGCAGCATTTATTAACACAGGGACATACAGTTCTGCTCAAAAGTTTGCATACCCTGGCAGAAATAATGACATTTGTGCAGTGATATTGAAAATATGACTGATCATGCCATAAAACTGTCTTTTATTTAAGGATAGTGATCAGATGAAGCCATTTATTATCACATAGTTGTTTGGCTCCTTTTTAAATCATGATGATAACAGAAATAATCCAAATGGCCCTGATCAAAAGTTTACATACCCTGATATGTTTGGCCTTGTTATAGACACACAAGGTGACACACACAGGTTAAAAGGGCTATTAAAGGTTAATTTCTCACATCTGTGGCTTTTTAATTGCAATTATTGTCTGTGTATAAATAGTAGGGATGCACCGATATATCGGCGCCGAAACATATCGGCCGAAAATGGCACTTTTGGCACACTACATCGGCGCAGCCAGAAAGAAGCCTTTACTGCACCAATACCACAAAAAAGCCCAGTTAGAATATGCCCAACAACACCTTGACACGCCTCACAGCTTCTGGCAGACTGTAAGTGACATGAACAAAATAGAGCTTTATGGTCACAACCATAAGCGCTATGCTAGGAGAGGGGTCAACTAGGCCCTTAGCGACAAGAATAACATCACCACTGTGAAGCATGGTGGTGGCTCACTGATGTTTTGGGGGTGTATGAGTTCTAAAGGCACGGGGAATCTTGTGAAAATTGATGGCAAGATGAATGCAGCATGTTATCAGAAAATTCTGGCAGAGAATTAGCATTCTTCTGCGCGAAAGCTGTGCAGGGGATGCTCTTGGACTTTCCGGCATGACAATGACCCTCCAGTGGTTACAGCAGAAAAAGGTGAAGGTTCTTTAGTGGCCTTCACAGTCTCCTGACTAATATGATCGAGCCACTCTGTGGAGATCTCAAACATGTGGTTCATGTAAGACGGCCAAAGACTTTGCATGACCTAGAGGCATTTTGCCAAGGCGAATGGGCAGCTATACCATTTGCAAGAATTTGGGGCCTTATGGACAACTATTACAAAAGACTGCATGCTGTCATTGATGTTAAAGGGGGCAATACACAGTATTAAGAACTAAAGGTAAGCATACTTTGAACAGTTGGCCATTATTTTTTTATTTGTTGCCATGCTTTGTTTTATGATTGTGCCACTTTGGTATGACCTACAGTTAAATATGAATGCCATAAGAAATACAAGGAAATATGTTTTGCCTGCTCACTCATGTTTTCTTTAAAAATGGTACATATATTACCAATTGTCCAAGGGTATGCAAACTTTTGAGCACAACTGTATATTTAAAGTGGCGAATGGTAAATTCAACAATCATTTGTCACTTTTGCCACATTGGAATTGTATAATGCATCACATTTATGGAACACATTTGTTGTCCAGATTTGCCTACACATTCATCCAACTGAGTAACATTTCCTAATGATTGTCGACATAAGAATTTCATGTTCTTCAATGGAACATAGTCTGAATACTGTCATATTCAATGTCTACAATTGCTTACGTGTTTTTAACACGTACCTAATTGCATGTATCAGTTATTCCTCATCTAATTATCTAAATTTGCTGTGTACTCTCTGAGCTTACCTTGTTCTGCAAATTTAATTTACAGAGAGCCACATTCACCATCTACAGTAGTCACGGGAAATCTATATAATGTGTCTGAATTCAGACACATTTGATAAATAAGCCCTTTTCTAGATAGCATTTCGAAAAATATACAATTTCTAGTAAGAACATTTAAAGACATGTATGACTCTTGATGAAGCACCTGCAGGTGAGGTGAAAAGGAACTGACATATGAGAGGCAAAGACATTCACTGGCTGCTTAGGCGACCAGTGCATTGCTATGGCCCTCAAATTTCTCCTGCCAAATCCTACATCACTGCTGTGTTGGGCAGTGATGTATAGGTCAAAGGGAGCAACCAGTGAACACTGCGGGGAGACCAAGAAATTGACACTCCACGAAAATGTGGGTCTCTGAAGAAGCATTAGCAGTAGATTCTTCTTCAAAGTAATAAAGCTTGAGGAAGATGGTCACAGGAAGGATAAGAATTTACTTTTTTCTTTACAAGCAGATTTTATGGACAAATTTACAATGGTGATATGGATTGATTTAATAACATTTGAAAAAATATTGAAAAAATACTAATTTAACTGAGATGCTGGTAGATGAATTGGCTCCTGTCTAAATTGGGCCTAGTATCTATGCACATAAGATAGGGACCTTAGATTGTATGCTCCTTGAAGGCACGGACTAAAGTGAACGTACAGTATGTAAACTGCTGAATAAACTTTCGACTCTATATATATACTAATAAAAAAAATATATAAACATTGCCCTGTGACAGCTGTAGCTGGCAGGTTTGTTTGTAAACAAACCTCAAGTGATCACCATGATTGGCTGTCATAGTGATCACATGATTGGCTAAACTCAGGAGTTAAATCTTAAAAATGCATTTAAGTACCTTATCTATTAACAAAAGTGAAACGTATTTGTGTATCACTCAGCAGTAGATCCTAAAATCACCTCTGAATTGGTGCTGATACTGTCCTACAGAATGTCCTAATGGCTACAGAAATACGCAGATCTGAGCGGTGCACGCCCCTGCACGCCTGTCGGAATGAGCCTTCTAAAATTGGTGTTTCTGACTTATTTTTTTAATTGCAGTGGTCACTTTGATAAGACCCAAATGAAAATAAAAACACTTTCTTGGGTTATAAGAGTTTACTTTACTACTGAAACGGACACACATGGCACACTTTTCATTTGGAGGATCTGAATCCCTCACAAGCTGCATATCTAGGGATGCCACCTTTTCTTCAAGCAAAACCCCAACACTCTAGCGACGCGTAGACATTTTTTTGGAGTTGTGGCTTATTCATATGTAAATATCACAGTCGAGACTGTACAGTGGGGGACCAGTAACCCCTATAATAATTTTGGTTGCCCCTGTCTGCCTGACATCTTGTGTCCGGGTTTCTGCTGCCATGAAACCCGGACACAGCATTCAAAACCAGAACTGTCCAGGTGAATCCTGGACAGGTGGCAACCCTATGCATATCAGGTCCTTGTCATGTTTTGAATTCTTCCTAACAGAGATCACAGATATCCTGCATGCTGTTGCATAAATTGCACATGTATCCTGCCCTGTTTTCTGCCTTTGTAATAAGGCAATGTTATTTTGCTTTTTCCTCCTTTCCCCTTTGCATTCTACTGAGTAAAACAACACAACATCTCCTGACACACAGCATACAGCATGCTAAAACAAAAGGGTCTTGTGACAGCTACAAAAAAAGATCAGCTAAGACTTCCCCTTGTTATAAAGGTAATAAGAAATATCCATTGTTTCTGAATAGGAAGGACCTTGGAGTCACAGCAGATATAAAGTTTATCCAACCAATGTTGGGTATGGTTGTCTTTTGCCAGTACCAGTGCTATGTTTTATGGATCACATGGATTTTCTGCTTGAGTTTTTATCCCATAAAGATACATTGCACTAATGCTTTCTTTGCATATGGCACTTCAGCTTATATTTCTCACACTCCAAAAAACAAATGCTTACCTTTAATCATCTGCCTCTACATTTCAATCTAACACCAAAACCTAACCCTTAACTAAAACCTGTCAATTTACCAAGTCATAGCAATGTAACTTACCTTCTACATGCTCTTCTGCTACCCCATACATCTCCAGATGCTCCTCTACTTCCACACAGAGGGGACCGTGTAACATTTCCCCTTCCCTCCCACTGTGCACTGCATAGTGCCTGAGGGGGTAATCACCAGGCCTGGGCACTTATATGGGAATCATATGGGAAGGAAAGGAAGGATCTTAGGCCTTTGTAAGCGCTGACACACATCAACTTAAAGAAGATCTCTAGGATTTAAAAAATGAACCTTTGCAGTCAGGCTACCCCATGCACTGCAAGGGATATGTGCTTGATTTGACTAGGGAAAAAAAAATAAAGACCCCAGCCGCACCACAACCAGCTCGAGGACACATCCTACTTCCGGGTTCACAGACTATTCCTCCCCCTAGTCATGTAGCCCCTCCGCTCAGGCTCTCCGGGTCTGTCTTTAGTTACACTTGTTTAGTGAAGAATTGCTACTGTTATTGATTTGTGTAGTGCAAATTATCTAATAAAAATCCCTCCTTAGCTTTAGCACTCATTTATATTGATGTACACAGTGTGCATGCAGACGCCTGCGCCCGAGAAGGACAGCTGGTACCTGTAGGCATGTCCAGCCACCTGTACAACACAATGACTGGATGAAGCTGCACATTGTTTACACAGTGACCTCAACTTGCAAATCCGTACATGTACTGATGCAGACAGTTTGTGTCCAAAGGTGTGCATCTGTATCTGTATGGAGGTGCAAGTTTGGTTCGCCATGTATCTGCATGCTATTGAGTTGCATATGCGGTGCACACAGCTATACACGCTAATTGTGCTTCCTAGGCGCAGCTTTCTGAATGGATGTGCAAGCTGTATGTCTGTGCACGTCTGTGCGAATGAGGCCTTATCCTAATGTGGTGACTGCCACCAAGTGTATAAATTTTTCAGGAGGAAGAGATCAAAATCATCCCTGTAAATTAGCCCTTAAAGAGCTCCAAGGTTTCACATTATAAGATGTTAAAATTTCAGCTTTCATCTGCATAGCCACCTGCTGGTAAATTCTCATGTTACAGTTTGACCATTGAAATATTATGGTGCTCTCCAGTGGGGGATATTCGATGGAAGGAGAGAAGATAAAGGGTCCCTTCATAGAAGGGGAATTGAGGACTGAAATGTATAGATGGTGTATATGTAAATGTGTAAAGATAGTGAATGTCTAAGAGGAATCTAGACAAAGATTCTCTGTATTTTGTATTGTTATTTTTGAAAAATCAATAAAAATTGAAATAGACAAAAATAAATATTATAGTGCCCAATCATAATTTTTGCAGTCCAAGAGGGAACATACAAAACTAGTGCCAGACTAAGGATTGCTATTGCTTCGACCCCGGCTATGCAAAAGTGGTATGTTTTTTTTTGTTTGGCTTAGGAAGGAAGCAACTGCTTTTTCTTACACTACACTAAATTCCCATTGAACAATCAGAAAAATCTAACTGTCATTTGTTTATTAGTTAAAATTTTATTTGAAACATGTTCCTGTTGAAAAGCATAATTACTTACTATAGCCTTTGCTCATCTTCCTTTGGGTTCATCTCACCTCTTAAGTGCTTTTAAATGCCTGGTTTACATCTTCGCACCAACAAGTGAAAACTGCACAGGCTCGCACATTAGCAGTACAAATAATTTGGATATGTATTAGCATGCCAGTGCACAACACGTTTTATTCCACCAGTGCCTGGTCATAAATACAGAGATAATATTTATCTCTTTCCACACTTAGCAAAGAGCTGGGAGTTAGCCGAGACAAGCTGAGATGAACACCCATTGTGCCCTTATAGTTAGTGTCAGTGTAACAAACTTTTATACTTGTTTCCACTTGAGTATGTCTTTCTGCTTCTCACTTCTTCTCTGTCATCACAAGCTTTGTCCGTCTGAAGATTTACTATATAAAGAAGCTCTTAATCTCTTTTGGCTCTACCTTGCTGCCAGCTCAAAGCACTTGGATCAAACTTTACAGCTGTGAATTGTGACACTGCCTGGATGGCAGCCCAGAAAAGTTTTTTTTTCTCTCCCAGAGAAAATTCTTGGGGACCAGATGGGAAAATTAAATAGATTTCAACAGGACATTCAGAAAAGGGATATTGGAAATTAGGATTTTTTTTAAATTCCCCTTTGAAAGGTAACACAATTTTTTTTACGGCAAACAATGAAGGACATGAGCCTGGCAAGGGTCCATGGAGTACTTTGAAATGGTGCACGCAAAAGCCTGATAACATGGATAGTTAAATGTAACAGAACAATATGCCTGGTAATGGAATATATAGCCGGCATGCCGGCTGCTTAGCCACTATCATAAATAAATGCTAGAATAATTGACTAGCATGCCATAAAAAGAATGTGATGCAGACAAACATGTAGAAGTTGAATGTAAAAAGACCTAGGGGCTTAGGAAATAAAGCACTGTAAACAGCAAAGAATAAATCGGATCAGTGATTGATGACTTCTGATTAGATTGGGTTGATTGACTAAGGAAATGGACACTCTTAACTAAGCAAAGTGAATGTTTACTTTAGAATTTATTGTCAGTAATCTGAAGCTGTGTTCACTTTGAATACCCAATCATGTGCCGAGAATAAGAAGAAACCTTTTTTTTTTGTTCGCATGTTATTTGTTGATTAACCTCCCTGGCGGTCTGATTATTCAGGATTTTAGCATCCCAAATCGGTACATTGTTTTTCATGGAAATTTGTTGAATTGGCCGGCTGCGTACAGCAGAGGACGCCGCAGGTTGCAGGACAAGGTAAGTGACACTTTTCTGTGCATTCCCGAGTCTGGCTTGGGGTTACCGCTCCTGGTATTGAAAATTAACCCCGAGCCAGACTCGGGAATACCGCCAGGGAGGTTAAAGTGAACACAGCTTCACCTTATTTACTAAGCTAAGCAAATATTCACAGTGAACAGTTATATTCCCTTAGTAAATCAAACCCATTGTGCTTTTGCTGACTAATTAAGCCTTTTGAAACAAAGTGTAGAATCTGCATCTGATATCTAGATGTAGTTTGTATTCAGTCTTTATATAAGACTCTGCCTACTGAAAGGCAAAAATCCAAATTAATTAAAAAAATTTTTATACAGAAATATAACTCAGTATATATGTCGTTATCCGTTCAATATTTTTTCTCCAACTTACCATTATTCATATAGCATGCAAAAACAATCAGGGTAATGAACTGTGCACTTGTCCGGATTTATTAATGGATATGTGTGTACACTGACACATCTGAATTTGCCAAGTATTTGCAATGTGTGCCAAAGTGTATGCTCAGGCTGCAGTGTATATACATGAAATTTGCCATCAAGTATGGTTTGTTATGGAGAGCACACTCCAAAGTCTGATTGTTCACCAGCTAAGTCATGGCATGCATAGAAACTGGGGTTTTCTTGAATGATTTTTGGGTCTACCTAACCACTGTTAGCATTTGTATCGGTGCATAACATAGAGAAATAAAACCACATTAAATGTGCACAGCTATCAGTAAGGGTTCATTCACATCAGCAAGCTGTGCTGAACACACAGCATGTGTTACCCTTTGTGTGTATGTGCAGAAGCTAAAGTCTGTTCCATACACTGATTTTTGGAATAGAGATTTCAATGATAAATACCTGCCATTGGCTTGATGTATCCATATTTAATTGTTCAGTGAGCCATTATTAAATTTCTTTAATTGTAAGTTATCCCCCCCCCAAAAAAAATAAAATAAAAATTATAATACATGCATACTGTAGAGCACGTTATAGAAATAATCAGCTATCGATTCAGGATAGGTGTTAGGAATATGACTACTGTGTACATGAACATCCAAATGCACCTGTAGGCCTGCAATCCAAGAATACCGTGTTGAGTTTTCCTGTCATTGTTACACTCAATACTCTAAGTGCTGCCTCTTTTCTCTCCCAAACATGTTTCTCCTACTGGGCCTTAGTCATGGCATAACTGGCATCAGTCATGATTGGGCATCAGTCTGGATCTCTCTGAAAAACTGAAAAACCGATCCAGACTGAACGTCTCTGTAAAAGGGGCCTTATACAGGTGAAACTCGAATAATTAGAATATCGTGCAAAAGTAATTGCAGTAAGTGCTGCAAAAGGGGCCCAAACCAAGTACTGAGTACATATGCATGCTTGTACTTTTCAGAGGTCCGATATTGTTCTATGTACAATCCTTGTTTTATTGATTGCATGTAATAATCTACTTTTTTGAGGTTGTGGATTTGGGGTTCTTGGGGTTTTCATGAGCTGTAAGCCATAATCATCACAATTATGACAAATCACGGCTTGAATTATCTTGCTTTGCATGTAATGAGTTAATCTCATATATTAGTTTCACCTTTTAAGTTGCATTAGTGAAATAAATGAACTTTGCACGATATTCTAATTATTCGAGTTTCACCTGTATAACTTTACCAGAGCACCTCAAAAGAGATAACCCCACAATTATTCTCATGCCTCCAGATCTTTAATTTGCTTTGTTAGCCATTATAGCAGTCGTTATAAGCCTGTATGAGAACATTCAATGTAGATCTAAACCTAACCACTAAATATAATATCATTTTTAACATGTTAATGTAATTTCAAAGCGTTTTTTTTCAATGCAAAGCTGCATCTTTTATTAAAATAATACCTGCTGAGCCTTGCATGAAGGTCTTTGTTTAGGGGCTTCCAGTTGCAGGATGACAACTGTCTTCCAATTGTGCTCCCGCATTGCCTTTCTGTCACATGCACCCTTAGTGGTGATTTCAAGCAGCCGTGCCCACAACCACTTATCAAGCATGACCCAGTGTTGTCACTATCAGGAAGTCAGGCCAGAACAACGGGATCTGGAAAAAAAGGATGAATGAAAGTAAGAAAACAATATTTTAGTAAAAAAGTGGTTTATGATATACATTGCTTTAACAAACTAGAAGACTTCAAATTAGAGTTTACAATTTCTTTAATTATAGGCAAAAGATTTTAAACAAAAAAAATCATGGAGAAAAAAAAATGCTAGTTTTATTTAATTTACAGTCATTATCACATTTTTGTTTCTGCATCTCCTCTCTGAAAAAATGCAAAAGGGAACTGAAGAGCAGATGTCACACTCACTGACACTTTGCTGAAGGCAGCACACATCTTAGGCTCATCATCCGTTTTTTTTTTTTCAGCAGTCAGTATTTGAATTTATATTCCGTACAACTTACAATTAGATTTAAAGTAAGGCATGCACAGGAAATTGTTACCTGACTATATCTTTGATAATATTTAATAAGTAGGTAAATGGTCTAGTATTGTATAGTAGTTACACTATATTATAGGTATCTGTGAAATTAAGGTGCAACTAAACTCTAACTTAAACTCTCAAAGAAACAATTAGGCGTCTATTCACTAAGCTGCCGAGGGCAGCCAAGTGAATGACCGATCTGAAGTGAAGTCAGCCGAACACTGTTCGGCTATTCACTTCAGGCTGGTACGGCTGATTTCAGCCGTACATCGGCTGAAATCAGCCATACATCGGCTTGCTTCGCGTGGCTTCGGGACGTTTCGGGAGCTGTACGGGCTATTACAATAGCCTGTACAGCACCCATTCGGTTCTACTGAACCGAAGGGGTCCTGGGGCCGAAGCTAGCCGAAGGATCGGCCGAAGCTACGGCCAGATCCTTCGGCAGATTCATGAATAGACCCCTTCGTTTTGTAGAGAATTGTAAGTAAAACAGAGCCACAATTTTTTTAATAAAAATAAAAATTCCTCCTTACTATGTTCATGTTTTTTCTCCCTGTACTGTTCACATCCTGTAGACACTTTATTAGGGATGCCTCCATGCCTGCCAATCAGCTGTGGGTGGGGAATTCCTAGTCCGCAGCTTGACGTAAGCAAAGGCACAGGATGCACTGACGTCATTGACCTTATATGTCTACATGCCTATATTTGGTAAGTTACAATTACTTAACAGGGCTATGTTGCCCTATAAGGTAAATTATGTCAGCGTAAGCATCCCACCCCTTTGTTTACATGCAGCTGCTCGATGGAGAATGCTCAACCAGCAGCTAATTGGTGGGAGGTTATCATGGCACATCCAGGTTCGGAGGAGCTCAAGTTTGGAGTTCGGACTGGGTTCGGACTGAACTTAAGCTCATCCCTACCCTTTATATGAACTTGTCTTGGATGTATGGCATTGTGACTAGCGGTGTGGACATGTGGTTCATGTGATTCATGTGGATGTGTGCATGCCTCAAGCAGCATCTTAATGCTTATTTTATAGTGACTACAGCAGTACATACCAGAACACTTTGCATTGGCACAGATGCTTGTAGTTTAACTCAATTGTGCACAGGAAAAGGTGATAAGGCCATGGCTGAAATGAGAAAACATTTTCAATGTAGGAAAGGAAGTGTAAACGTAGAGATTATTCCTTCTGGTGGGATAACCAGGAATAATTTCATTAAAAGCAGGAGATATATAAAACATAGATTACATTTTTTTTACATTACAGGATCATATTTAGTTTATTTGTTTGGGTTTACATACACCTAAAGATAACATGGTCAGTTAAGGCTGTATGCCACAAGAATAACAGAAGTTCAAAAATCTCTTACAAAGTATTAATTAAAGCCTGTTTTTTTAAGACATATTAAATCAAAACAACCATACATAAACAAAACAAAAAAATATGCATTAAAGCAATGTAAAACAAGTCACCTCCAGGATGCTATAGAAAAAGTCATTTCGATTTTAGGAATAATAAAGAGAGCAAATCTATAAACAGCATAAAATCATTTAAAATGCTAGTCAAGTTAAAATGTTTTTGTATCTTTTATTTCTTTTTGATAGAGTGGTAAAGGATTAGAACCCATGTTAAGTTCTTACTGCTATGCAGGGCTCCATTAGAGAGTTTTCCTCTCCCGCTGTCATAGTTACAATGATTTCACCAGACATACAGTATAGCTCCCAACTGTCTCTCATTTGGAGACACTGTCCCTCTTTTGTAACTAAATCCCTACAGAAAACCTTTCGTCCAACCTCTAAATGATTATAGTGTTTTTTTAAAACCCCATTATAAAGAAAAGCAGTGGATGTAAACTCCTGATGGTGTAACTGGGGGCATAGCTGGGATGTGTCCTTTGTCTACATACTTGTTGCTCAATGGTGTACCTCTTTCCCATCACAGAAAGTTACAAGGTATGCAGGCAGGAAGTAAAAAAATAATCTCCAACAGCACAACTGACAGCAATAAAAATCTGACTGTAATGGAACCCTGATAGGGGTTCTAATTTTTCCACACTCTATCTAAAACTCTATAACTAAAAAAAAAATATTGACTAAATGTAATTTTAAATGACAATTACTCATAAAAAGAAAGGACAGTAGTTTCTTGTAAGACAACAATGGAGATATTTAAAAACAGAAGAATTGGACCTGAGAAGAGATCTGAGTTGAAAAACAAAACAATCTGTTTCTTTAGTAAGGAGAAAACTCACTTTTGGGGTTATAAAGTTGTTGCCATGCATTCTTCTAAGGGAAAATAAGATAGCTTGCTTCTTTTCATCTGTCAGTCCCTTTTAAACCGCAGGTTTACAGAGACTTTGCAGTGGAGGTGTCTTTCTTCAAGTGAGCCGCTAACTAAAAATTCTGTTTTTCTCAGCAGAAGTTGCCATATGATGTGAAAGAGAAATTTCCAGTATGAAACCCAAAAGAAATGTCACTTGTGTAAGTTACAAAGAGACAGTCTCTGCTGAGTCTACCTGTTTGTGGAACACATGTGACTGCTAGCCAGGAGACAGTAATCTGAATGACTTTGTACAATGTTTGCTTTGGACTTAGGAAAAGAAGAGAATATTTGAAAGTTTTAGTTCCCGGTGATGAACTGGGATCAGTGACAGCTACCTTAGCTTCGAAAGAAATACACAGTACGATGAGCAGGATTGAGTGAATATGACCTGATATTAAGGTCTTTGTTCGGGCCATGTGTTAAGGATTGACAATACACTGTCCCTGTCTCCTGCAATATCACGCCTGCAAATCATGCTGCCACATGTCTAACTAAAGGAAAAACTTCATTCTGATGCACATTACACCGTTTTTACAATAAATAATAACATTTTTTTTCAACAAGCAGTTCATCCTGTTGGGCACAGTTCAAATTGCTCCTTTTCGGTATTTTATAATTCTTTTTGTAGTTATCATAGCAAACATTTTTTTGAAGATTCAACAAATACCTAATTACATTGCAATCCCCATTTTTCACTGTTAAAGTGTATGTAAAACAAACGCTATTTTTTTAGTTTTGGGTTGAGAGACGAGGGGTTTTTATTGTCTGGGTCTACGCTGTGGAGATTCACTATCTTTACTTGTCCTGTTGATCACTGCCATTTTTAACAAGGGTTTTCATTGGAAACATGATCAATGGTGATTGCGAGAACAAAGGTATCGGGGTTTCTTCAACTTCACACTGATTGATCTAAAATAAAGGATTATTACAATTTTCTTTCTATTTCAATGGAAAATCAAACCATTAAAGTAGAAGAACAATCTGTTTTCCATTTCTATGCCCAGCTTTATAGGAAGGACCTGCACCTACTCAATGCTCAGAGTCTGGAACAGTACAGGCATACCTGCAAGACCAGGTGAAGCAGCTGTCACACTGCAATAGGAATGGCCATCAGAAAAACCAACGCTGACACTTGCCTCACCCTTATAAAATTCACAATTGACTTAGCAGGTGGTGCGCTGGTTGAGGTGTTATTGTGTAGACATTGTGTAGGGAGAACTGATTATTCCTGTTGAATCACATTTTCAGACTCCATTTTGTCAATAAGTTTGATCTTATGCTTAATGAAACATATTATGGATTGTATCCCATAAGTAGTGTTTAGTCAATATGGTATAAGATAAGGCACACTACCAGAAGTAAATGATAAGACATGTAAAATGACAGGTTAAAGACATTCCACTATACGATCATATTCTAGATGTATATTATATTAATGAAAAACATACTATTAAATACAGTTAGAGACTTTAAAACATTTCATGTACACTTGTTTTGTCACTTGTTCAAGAGACAAAGTTGCAAGTCACTCTTCTCAGAAGGAGCTAGCTGTTAATGATGTAAGCTTAATCTTTTTCTTGATGTGTGGACCTTTATAAGCTGTATGAACTAGAGTGGGGTTGGAATTGGTCTGACAGACCAACGGGTCTATTCACTAAGCTGCCAAGGGCAGCCAAGTGAACAACCGACCCCAAGTGAAGTGAGCCGAACACTGTTCGGCTATTCACTTCAGGCTTGTACGGCTGATTTCAGCCGTATATCGGCTGAAATCAGCTGTACATCGGCTTGCTTCGCATGCCTTTGGGTCGGGCAAACATGCTCAGCATGTTTGGCCAACCCGAAGTGCAGAAGTAGTTCGACTCAGCTGATCCAGCAGGCTACTCACTGCATATTCGTATAGATGCCAAACAGCAGTGAGTGAATAGCCGAATGCCGTTGAGCGGCATTCGGCTCGGCATTAGCCAATATTAAACTAGCATTGTACCCACCCTCTGCTGATGGACCTGATGGAGAACTGCAGCAGAGGGCGGGTACAATGCTAGTTTACTATTGGCTATTGCAAATTGAAATAGCCAATAGGAATCTAGCAATGCATTCCAATGGGCAAAAACGTTTTTGTTTTTTTTTTCTATTCTGACACGGCTCCGTGTCAAAATAAAGAAAAAAAAGAAACAGCAGTGTTTCTCTCCTTAGTGGTCGGGAGCAGGAGACTTCTGGACCGACAGGGAGAGTTTGCTGTTTGGAGATCAGTGTCCCTGGTTAGCAGGTAACCAGGGACGCTGATCTCTCTGCAAGTGGCCGGAGCCAGCCGTAACATCACGGCTGGCTCCTCCCAGCTGTCAGAAGCAGGTCGGCCAGCTTCGGCTTTCAGCGCGGCTCAGCCGAGCCAATGCATATGCGTTCGGCTCGACCACGTCCTGGAGCTGTACGGGCTATAGTGAATAGCCTGGACAGCACCCCTTTCGGTTCTACTGAACCGAAGGGGTCCTGGGGCCGAAGCTAGCCGAAGGATTGGCCGAAGCTACGGCTAGATCCTTCGGCAGCTTAGTGAATAGACCCCTAAGTCTTTTCCCCACACGCGTGTCAAATAAACCTTTTACCTGATTTGGATCTACTCACAGACTGTAGCTGCTTTGCTCTTAAAATTCCATAATCATCTAATATTCTAAAGGTCACAAAAATAGGGGCAGCAGCTGGTTTTAGAGATGTCTGAAATGTGGTGCCAACTCAGGCACATTGACCACTTTTCTCACTATGAAGTATATACTTCTGTTATCCACAAAAGCACTACTCTGTAGACATGTACACAACAAAAAAATTTGTTTCCAGATGAAACAAATGAAAACGAAAAATGTTTTCATTCATTGCGTCAAAGGAAACAAATTGTTATGTTGTTTTGGATTCGGAGGCAACGAGCATCAGAATCCGAAACTTCACACTAAAACCGCAGAACGAGCGGCTGTGGCCATACCGAATCCGCATGCACATGTCTACTACTCTAGTCTAGCACTGTACATCCTGTGCAGCTACCCAACAAGGTCAGTTTCTCAGTTCTTTGACATTGTTTGGAGGGCCATGAGTAAAAGTGACATCTGCTGCTGACTGTAAAAAGTGAACACATGCATTCATTCTGTTTTGTCCAGATATCAAAAACTATAGCCGCAGTCCAGCAATGCTGAGTGAATATCTCAAGATCGCATACAGAAAATACTGACACCTAATATGCATTTTGGGTGAAGGGAGGATAAGTACTGGCAAGTAGCACAGAGTCAGAAAATGACAGACATATGAAGCATGACAAGTGAAGTGTACAAAGTATCTGCCAGCCACTCTGCCAGAGATACAGCCATATCTGAGAAAAGATAAGGGCGAGGAGCAGTTAGGGACTGAGATACCAGAGCATATGTAGAGTTTTAAGTATAGCCAGCAAAGTGTACAGGGTTAGGGTTAGGGTTAAGGTTAGCAGGAACTAGCAGAGATGAAATATCCAGTCACCAGGTGTCTGACCTCAACACAGCACAGAAGGTAGTGCAGAGTGAGTGCACTTGCTTCTGCATTGTATGTTTATCAGGTTAATGAGTGAAACACAATCCTCAAATTTCAGTCCTAAGTTTTTCTATCAGGACAGATCAGTGTGAAGGTGCTCAGAAATACCTAAATTCAGCCATATTGCCTGCTGCAACAAAATGTCTAAAAGTTTACAAATTAAAAAAAGTATATATATTTTTCATTATGCTGTGTGAATGGGAACACGTAGGAAACACATAGAGGGGTTTTCTAAATTTGACTGCAAAAGTGGAAATACACTTTAAGAAACTAAGTTCTGTACACAAATCTCTTTTTATTTTACAACAGTTGAATAAAGGAGACAGAAAGCCCCATCTCTCAAGTGGTAAAACCCAGGTGCAAAGGTCTTTTCACTGGAGACCTAATTTGTAGAAAAGGTGGGTGATACTGTCATCTATTCAAATCTGAAATGCTGGTTTTGGGTCGACTGGCCCTTTAACAGACCACTAAACCAGATTTGCCCTAGAAAGTGTGTGGTGGGCTATTGGACATACATTAGATTGCAATTTTAACTGTTGCAGGGATGGATCTTTTTACTAAACGGGTCTACATTTTCTGTAATTAATGTGGAATATGTATTTGCAGTATACATACAAGAAAAAAAAGGAAAGAAATCATAGTTTTAACAAGATATTTAGGATTCATCCTACCATAACTACTTTTAGTTTTAAAGGACCATGGTTTACCACTGAGGACGTAATTTTTTGTCAAAAACAGACTATGAAAATGGAGCGTGGTAACATAATAAAAGCAACCAAAAGATGAAAAGTTAACAGTAGACAAAAGATAAAGGTGGAATTAATATTGGCAAAAATAAGAGGGTGGGTGAGTAAACAGATAGTGGGAATGAAGTAAATAAATTATGGCATACAGTAATGATAAATAAAAGAAACAAAGGGAATATAAGGTATAGAAATGAGATAAACAAAAAAGAATAAACATGAGATCTGTGCTTCTGTCCTTTGGAGATAATGTCACGGAGGTTCTAATGCAGGGGTAGGCAACCTCGGCACTCCAGCTGTGGTGAAACTACAAATTCCATGAGGCATTGCCAGACTCTGACAGTCACAGGCATGTTCTTCAAAGGCGGATGCATGGTATGGTCTGTAGTTTCACCACAGCTGGAGTGCTGAGGTTACCTACCTGTGTTCTAATGTCTCATGTGGTGGTAGCTATCCTTGTAATCCTAAATTACTGAAAAAGCAGAACTATTTTTAAGTAAAACATTTTATACTTGTTTCCTTATTATAACATAATGGATGCTTCTAATGTTATCTTGTTAATACTAATCACGCAGTCATTCAATAAGTATCTTCACTTAAATAAAAAAATACTAGGTAAACAAAAACTACATGTACAATTTGGTTCTCAAAAGCTATTAATATTTATTTTACCTGAAGTTGCATGAAAGAAAACATTATCCATCTGCGTCCTGTTAAATGTCTCTATTTTCAATGTATTCACCTAGAAATGGAAAAGGAAAAAAATGAAACTGATAATGCCTTGTTTACTTTCAAAAATAAAAAAAAGGAAAACTGCAGTATTCGCAAGGCAAAAGGTTACAAATGATTTGTCCTGCATTGATCAATTTGCTGGAGTTGTCTTTCCATTGTATTAATGGGCCTTCATTTTCTTTTATTTAGTTTTTTTTTTTTTTTTAATGCCGTCTCCTAAAAAGATCAATGGCTGGCTCTGCGAGAGCTGTTGCGCGAGCAAGCCTCATTTTCCCTTAAAATGTAAAAATACTTTATTTTTATTTGTAATAGAATGTCCTTTCTTTCTCTTCTTCTTACTTTCCGCCTCCTGCCGTGCCATTTTTCCGTGTCCCTTTGTTGCCATGTGTTTTAAAGGAAATTAATAGAAAAAAAAAGAATGTCCAATTTTTTATTTTAAAATCCACCAACGCTACATCCAATAATGAATTTTCTTTCACCAATAAAACACCAGGACGCCAAACAGTAGGGGGGTTCTTATGTCATTCTGCAAGCGCCATTGTTTGATTACAAATATTTATATGAACTTGCCATGCGTTGGGCTTTCTTCCTTTTTATAATGATTTTGCAACTTCTGCTTTCCTTCGACAAAGGAATTCTTGCAGAGTTGCTGAAAAGGTGACAGAGAAAGGGCAAACCTTTTTATTTCCATTCTTCTGCAGAAGTTGTGGGGCTTTGACACATTTTAACGGATGGGGAGTGAAAATGAACACATCTCCAAAGTTGTTAAGTGTTTCATGTTTTAAAAGTGAAGTTCGCCTTTAGAAACCTGTCTGGGGTTTTTTTTTGGAATGTACTTCTTCCATCGGGAAGTAAAGACTGTGACTATTCCCAATGCATGCAAAGGTCCAGCCATTCTGAAAATGAACATGCAGCACTACATAATGCCACTCCATAGGATCTCCAAATCAAATAGTCCCCATTAATCTCAAGCAGAGGAAGACCGCTAAACTCATTTATGTAAGAGGCCTGTTTATCATTTCTGAAACTGGGGAGGATTCAGCTAAAAAAAATTAGAAAAACAATAAAAAGCTCAGCACTATGAAAGATTTAGAATCCTGTTCGAAATGATTCATCTTTTCTCTTTGCTTCTAAGTACATCTTTTCTCTGCAAGGTTGACATTGACCTGCCCAAATGTGTAGTTAGAGGCTTGTGTGATAATAGGTTGTGAGGTTGTTTTAGCCATGCAGAGAGCTGTAGACTGACGCTTGCTGCTTTGCTGAGGCTGCATAATACTTGAATAGTGAAAACTGGGATAACTTACTATGATAAGTACACTTGTCATAATCAGTTGGGGTTAGTTCATGCTATAGTATTGATTCCATTTTACAAAGCGGTCTAGATGTTCTGATTGTGTACCTGCTGCTTATACAAAAAAGGAACAGTAACTTAAAGACTGCTGATATGTATTGTCACCATAGTGTGTTCATCTTTACTTTGTACCTTACCTCCCTCTGCATGCTGTGTTGAATACAATGCTTCATTTTCCTCCTTTGAGAAATAGGTAGCCGCTACTCACAGTAGAACTCATCTGGGATGAGGATCCACGTGTCCAGATGGGCCTCATGTTGCAAGCAGAAGCTTGTTTATTTTAACGAATAATGTACTCCCTTCATAGAAGATAGAACATAAGGGACTAGCACAAAGCCCTTGGGTCCAGAGGACCGAGAAGATTAGGCTGCATTGGAAATGCTTAATTGTTTTACCTATATTTCCATGGATTTCCAATAGGTTTTCCTTTAAATTAAAGTGTTTTTAAAGCACCTTTTTTTTTAGTTTTGGAGAAAGTACAGAGGGATTGGGACCCCTGTCAGGTTTATTTTGTTGTCCGTTTTCCCACTAGGTAGACACACGCTCTCTCGATTTGCCCTTGTGACCATTATCACTAAGGCAAAAAGTAAAGGAATATTCTAAAATTTGGTGTGACCAGAAAACTAGTAGAGAGAAAATCTTCCAATAGGGGCATGTATTCCCATGACACGTCTTTAAAAAGAGATATGTCTAACATTGAAGAGATGTCCTCTGTTTTGTCTAAAGCATAGGAAGTGAAAGGAATTCTCCTCAACCTCAATGAGACAGAAAAGGAAAAAAAACTGGAAGGCATTTTACCATTTCTTGCTACATAACAAACTTAAAATTAACTTTGGTTATAATCAAATAGTATTCATTTCATGTATGTGGTAAAGCTGAGCTGAAGTCTGTTGACAGTGTAAAAATTCTAGTTGTAAAATGTCATCATATAACTGTTTCTATAGTCCTCTACAAGAGTCAGGTAGCCACATTTTTATATTTACAACTGGTCAGAATATTTATCTCTGTAATTGCAGTAGGTATGTAAGGCTCCATTCACATATAGCATTTGCGTTTCCCGCGCGGTTTTCCGTGCGGAAGACCCCCGCGGTGCGGAAGACCCCACGGCACGAAAACGCAAAATCTTTACATCTGCACGGATTACGCTCGTTTGCAGCTATTGCTACAGCCGCAAACGTACATAATCCGCCCCTGAAATCGTGCTTGGACTATTTTGAGGGACACATGGTTTTGTACCGTGCGGTCCCCGCAATAGTCTGAACAATGCACATTAAAATGCATTGTTTTTTATGTTTACAGCGGTCCTGCGCGTATTTGTACAGCCAAATGCACATGAAAAACCGTTCATGTGTGAATGGAGCCTAAGTCTAAAGGGTAGAAAAAGACATGTGTGATGCAATCTTCTTTGTGCAGCTGTTAATATTTGCTATTATGTAAATAAAAAAACAACCTTATCAGCTCTATTGTCTATTGTGAAGTCTGATTCTCTTATTCTATAATGGATTATTTCTACAAAAATAACTTTTGAAGCTTAACACTGGATTAATTAGCCAGGCTGTTAAATCCCTTTACATACATATGACTATAAACTGAAACTAAAATCAGTGATCATCAGGTAGTCTACACCAGCGGTCTCCAACCTGGGGTAGTAGTACCCCCAGGGGTACTTGGCTGCACATTTAGGGGTACTTGGAAATATTTCTGCCGTAAAATGCTGTGGCAGTGGGGAGTCATGAACTGAATGTGTGCAGAAGGTCTGCAGAGCACTTCTGAGGCTGAATTTTCCAACATTCATTTTATTGTTCCGGTTTCCAACACCTCAGTTAGTCCCTAGACAAATGACGTGCCCTTTGCTTCTCTTAAGTGCGAGGAGCCCTAGATTGAGGGAATCCAGTCTCACAGACAGAACTCTATAGTGATCCCAAGATAATACTGTACACACCACGGCAATATGGCATATCCCAAAGAGCCCCACACCCCATCCTCCCAGCTTCCTCCTTCATCCCACTGACACAGTGGCATTTGAGCTCCTCCTAATGTTTTTGCAATTTGGTCACACTTACCATTTGGCATGGCATGCTACATGCTTTACTATTTTCCCCACCTCCTGACCCACCATAGGGTACACAAGTAAAAAGAGGTTGGGAACCACTAGTCTTCACCAATAGGTTATTTCAATAAAACAGTGCAAAGAACAATATTTAACGTCCCATATCTAGTAACCCATAACACCAAACATCACTTGATTGTGCTCTTGAAAGAGTTGATATGAGTTTCTGCAGTAAAAATTTTTTTAAAATTTTAAAATTTTCCATTTTGGAATGTTTAATTGTTGGGTGATGTATTGTTTCCCCACCTTACCCAAAGGAAAGGAAAATATTTGGATGGTGTTGGGCTTTAAGAGGTATGTGTCATTTCAGATATAGTAAACTTACCTGCCCTGCTCAGCCATCCTGACCATCCTGAAACTAACCCCCACCAGACAGAGAACACTCAGCATATAACCCTATACAAGTTTGAAGTCCCTTTGAACAGTTGAGAAGACGGCATTCCTGCACAAGTAAGGAAGCAGCTGAAGGGGACAGGGTGTTACTTTAGGTCAGGTAGGCTTTTTCTGAAAGTACATCTACCCTTCGAATACGTCAGCAAATGTTATCTTGAAAAATAAATCTAACACTATTTTCAAAGTCCACAGTGTGTTTTTTATGTGCAGGAGCAGAAGAAGCTTTCACATGCAATACCATTGGTCTCACCCAAGTGTAATGTAACAGCTGGACTGATGCAGTAGCCTTAGTACTGAGTTGCAGAACTCTGAGGACCATGCTAACTACTGCTTAACCAGTTGACATCCGCGGTGTTAAACCCCCTTCCCATCCAGGCCATTTTTCAGTATTCAGCGATGCGGTACTTTAACTGACATTTATTCCGTCATGCAACGCTGTACTGACATGAATTTTATACCCTACACCCTACTATATCACTTCTGGGGGTCTCTACCTGCAAACAACCTGCTGTTGACCAATAAACTTACAGGTGCAAAGTAGCATAAATCCAACATTAGAACTAGTTAAAAGTAAAAAAAAAAAAAAAGATGAAAACAAAGCCAACAGCAAATATAAACCAGCCTAGCAGAAGTGTATTATATAAGCTAGTATCTTCAGTCTTCATATACTTTTTTTTTTAAAAAGACGGACAATTTATTTAGACTTATATATTATAACTGTAAGGGAATTGGATGGCATTTTTTGCAGTACTTTGTATGCATGATTATGAGCAGACTGAACTTCCAAACACATCCTGTTCTCTTCTTCAGTCTGCGCTGGTGACAAGCCATTCAAGTCCTCATCTGCATATCCCTTGGAGCCTGCAACAGACTGCAGATTGAGTCTCAGTGCTCCGGAAGCTGACACAGCTCTGGCAAACAAGGAAGAACTGTCAAAACCAGCAGTCCATTAGAGGGGGAACAAGACGTAAAAAGAAGCAATGCAGACTATATTGTTTAGGGATGTGTATGAAATTGCTACATCAATGAAACAATAAAAGAAGAAATATCTATATTCCCCAACAGACCTAGCTATAGCCTCGGTATCACTCCCCGTGCAATAGCAATTGGCAGCGCAGATTTAAAAAAAATAAACCAATACACAAATACATATAGAAAATAAAGGAAACTCCAGAGACTTGTAGAGGCCCAATTAACTAGTATGCCAACTACATGTGCCACTTACTTACGGAATAGGCATTTGACACTCCTGGAAGTTTCAAGCGCTAAAGACTTTGCTGCTTTATCGAATGAACACAGTTCACATTTCCCACCCACTGGAGAGGTAAGTATTCAGTTGAGTCTTCAGTAGAGTCTTCAATTGCAGGGAGACTGTTCTTTGCATGTTTTTGGGAAGTAATTGTATTGGGTAAAATAGGTAAGCCAAGGTTTCAGATCCCTAATTTAAATACATGTTAATTGGACAAAGTTCCTTTGAGTTACCTAGGGCTTTCACGGTACCAAATACGCAGAGTACAATATCACAAAATAGTACAAACTTATTAAACACTTCTTAAAAACAATCTTGTGATAAAGTTTGTCTTTTGAGGAACAATGGTTTAGGGGAGTTTTTTGTGAACAAAGAGGTTTTTTAATTATTTGTTGCTAACAAGTGCTTAATACATTTTCACTATTTTTTTTATATTGTACTCTGTGTATTTAGTATTCTGAAAGCCCCAGGTCATTCTGAGGGACATTGTCCAATTAAAATACTTTTTTGGGAAGAAAAGGAGTCACTGCATCTTTAGATATTGAAAGATGGTAAGATCATGCATGTACATACAATCGTTCTTTGATGTCTTTGGCCTGCGTTAGGTTGTCATCTCAAAGTTATGATGTCACTTCAGATACAGTAAAAAGACATACTTTTACCCATAAAATGTGAAAAGGCTTCACTGTATTCCCTATCACTGTCAGGAAGTGTCCAGCTCTATCAAGAATAAAACATATAGTATAATATATGCTTTTGATGGGCAGATAAATTACGAATACACTTTTATATACATTTTTAATTCTGCATTTATTCACTTGTCATTTGTCCAATACCATCTGCAGTAATGACAGCTGTGCACTCTCTGTGTACTCTAGACAGGTGAAAAGATGTTTTTTTTATATTTACCCGAAGTCATAGCTTTTTCTTAGTTGTGATCTTACCTTAGAAAAATAGACATTTTTCTTTAAATCTCTAAGACGGCTGTTTCTGCTATATATGTGTCTTTGTTCATCGTGCTCTCTTAGGGGGATTCCTCCAGGATGCTTTAGCTTCCTTTAAACTGTCTGCTTGATACTGAATGTTGACTAATGAAAGCTTTAGGGAAATGCCTTAAACAAACAAGGAGAAATGGTTCTGGAGGGCGCTCCGCATCACACTGGCCTGATTCTGCAGAATATGTGTGCTGTGTACAATAAACACGAATGCCGGAATCTTGTTCTGCACATTCCTAAAGATTCTTTGCGCTATAATAATGAATATTCAGCATTTTTCCCCCCTTCATCTAAAAAAAATCCCCTGACTGAGTCTGCAGAGATGAGATAGACGCATCAATATTAAGCTCTTCTTTTACTGTCATTTGGACTTAGGACTTGTTAAGACTGTGTTGTACTGAAACTCTCTGATAGACAGCAGGTTGCAAGGGGCAGTTTGCAGATTGTCAATCCTCTCCCTCTAATTAGAGTTCACCGAAAGTACAGGGGGACCAAAAAATGCAACATACACAAGGAAAGCAGTACGGTACTTGTCTAGTTTAGGGTAAAAAAATGCTGAAAAATATATAAAAGACAGACCTTCTTTTAAAGAACTACAAATGTCATATATCCAACTTACTGTTCATTTGTGCAGATGTGAAAGAGATTTTTTAGTAGAGTGCCCTTTGGTCGCATGTGGCAGCAGGAATCTCTTGTCATGTACATGGTGGTAACCAAACAGAAGAAGGGGCTTCTCTTGCACCCCTTGTCCAACACTCTTGGAAGTGATGACAGGGACACACAGTGTGACATGAGGGAGTTTGTTGCAGGCACTACGGGCTGATGGATTTGTGGGTCAGACAACTGTAGTCCACCGGTTGAGAATCAGATACAGGCACATAGAAGCACCTGGGCAGGAAGCAGAAGCATTACAAGGACACAAGCTGAAGGTCGGTAACAGCTGGGCAGCGAGGTATAGAATATTAAGGCAAAGCCGGTGTCAGGATGTTTGCCGAGGTCAAATACCTAAACAAATTGTGCATGTGCTCTGATTTTAGTGGTGCATTGTTATAAGTGGTATAAAGCGGGTTTAATTTTACTGACAGGAAAAGAGAGGATATGAAAAGCTGCCTTAAAGTGGAACTGAACCAGGTTTTTACTTCTCTTTGTGCTCTCACTTTTTTGTTCTGGGGGAAGGTGCTGTCACATACCTTGGTATGAGCACGAAGTGACGAGGAAGGCCTTCCCTTGCTGCTCTCGTCTGTGCCCCACTGGAGATGGAACAGTAGTTATACAGACAGAGAGGGACACGAGTGCCTGTGGCTGGTATGACTGCTGGACACACTGGATGTGCTGATGCGGACAACAGGATGCCAGAGGCAGCTGGTGGTCGATGGCAGACCAGAGGACACTTGTGTGAGAGTCTGAGGCGTAGTCAGGGACGAGCCAGATCGGTAACGTGCGGTCAGCGTGGTACAAAAGCAGGCGACAGAAGCAGGGTCAGGAACAGGCCGTGTCATACACTAACGAGCAGAATGGTACTGAATCAGGAGGCAGGAGAATGGTCAGGGACGAGCCGAGGTCACAAGGCTGACAGCAAGCAGGCAGGGTCAAGAATCAAGCTGGGTCAAACAGGTATCAGGAGCAGAAACACAGATGCAGGTTAAAGCTGAAGATCTCTCAGCAAAGTGCAGATGCAGGAGCCATCTTTAAATAGCCTGGCATCAAGGAAATGCGTGTGCAAGTTTTTGCGTGCGAACGTGCAGCGGTCCGGGCAATAGCTGTACTATGGCTGTTGACTGATGCACCCTGACAGGTGCTATAGAGGATAGGAGATCAGGAGAAATTCCCACATCAACTAAGGTTAAAAAAAAAAGAATAGGAGTACATATAGGGCTTATCTATATATAGTTTTAACGGTGATATTTTTCAGTTTAGAAGTGCTCATTTCTGCAGCTTGGTCTGGGCCTTCTGATGTCTCTACATGCTGGAAAAGGCAATGGACTGGTAGCAAAGTGCATCTTCTGCAGGTCAAGAAAAGGGGCTAAGCTCTCCACCCGTGGAGCACATGCAGGACACCCTGAAAAAATGATAATATTAGTAGTGTTGTTATTCATACCCATCAAGTTGTCAGGTTAATTTTCCTTCTAGTAAAAGAGAACTGACAGGCTTTTTCTTTTCCAAAGTTCAGTAATTTTGATATAATGGACATCATGACTTAATGTGTTTGCAGGAGCTGTTGTTTTTGTCATAGGAACCAATCAAATTCTCCAAAACGTTCACTCACTCATACTGCCCTATGGCTAAACATGGTAGAATCCTACTGGTTGCTAGGGACAACACAAATGTATTTTTTTCTTCAGCCATTATTGATTATAAAGCTCTATAAGGTCTAGAAAAAGGTTTAACACATGCTTCTTATTTTTCAGTAATTTGCAGAAAATCTGTTTCTATTTTCATTTGCTCACTAAACATATGTGTGATGATAAAGCTTGAAGTGACTAAACATGTGACATTTGTGATAGGGATTGAATGATACAATGTATCTGATCAAAATTAACAGAGAAAACTTAAAGGCTTTGAGTTCTCCTATCTTGACTTGTCTCCATTCAATCTAATCCGTGTGGGCTATTCACCTTCTGTTCTCTTATTAAAAGAGCTCAAACATCCTTTACTGTACTAAAATATTTGGGACTATTTCACAGCATAAATTATAAATGTGATAGAAAATGGAACTGTCGACGAACACAGAGCATTAAACTACCTCCATTTTTTTTTTAATATTCTTAAATAAAGGAAAATACTCTTCCTTTCATTTCTTCTATGCAGTTTCATATATTTGCTGTTCCTTTTTACTCCTCACCCTGTCAATAATTACTAAATTAGTACGGCAAGCATACAATTTCATCCCAGGTGTTATTACTGGAAAGTTAAACATTGAAGGCTGATGGAAAAGATGGGGCTCTATCTCTGTATTTTAATGGACTGTGTGCAATAGGAGATTAAAAATATTTAAAACACAGAAAAATGGAAGAACAGAAGTATATTTGCATTGCATTTAATCTGTTTAATTATATCACTCTCAGAACTGATGAAATAGCATTTTGTTCAAATCAAAAGATAAAATAAATTCATGTAATAATGGTATATATACTACACACATAAAATCATATCAATTTAGAGCATTTGAAACTATCTTATATACAGTATATATATATATATACACACACACATTTAAAAACTGTTTGCTCCTAGAGTCTGTAATTAAAAGTATGTAGTAAGCATTGACAAAATGGCCCTCGTGAACTAATATAGCTGCTTTTTTAAACTATTTAAACATGGAAATATATAACAGCAACATCACAAGGGTTTACCTTCTGTACTTTCCTTCTATGGGTGCTTTAATGGGCTTACAATGACTTTTGTGTCATAAGTGTGTCAAATATCAGGTGGGCATTTTGCGTATACAATTGAAAAATGTAACACTTAGACTTTAGGTACATTTACTCATATTAATAGACATTGATAGTCTGAGGGAGCCATAGGCAGACGCCTGAGGACGCCCAGGGGGGCTTTTTTCATTATAGGTGTAGGTGGGGGCCTCACATTTTATAGAGGCCTCACAAAGTCTAGAGCCGCCTCTATTGATAGGTATAATCTACTCTGACATTGTATATCGCTTGAAGTTCATAGCTTTCTGAGTAAGACCTGACCTCGGGTTGAATGGTCTCTCACTTCTGTTGATTCTTCAAGAGTCTCCGATTCTCCTCCTGCAATCTTCCTTATGTACCATTACTAAAAAAAAAAACATCAAGAAGAGTAGGCACCTCTTGCAATGCCCACAGAAGGTGCAGCTGGGAAATGACATATAGAGATCTCTCCACTAGATCACTCAATAGATACACTAAATAGGCAAAAGTCTCTGGACACTGACCATCATACCGACTATGCGGTCAATGAAGGGTATTGTTAATGAACCTCCACTGACCTCTGCTGTGTTGGTGACTAATTCTTTCATACACCATTATTTTGTTCCCAACATGATTCTTAGAGGCACTATATTACAAAAAAATTATTGAAAGGTGAAACAAGTTTTACATAATCCTTTAGAAAGTTAGAAAAGAGACATCGCTGGTAATATAACCAAGGGAATTAAGACATGAGTACTAAAAGTTTGTAAGCTCTTGTGCTTGTGGAGGGGGAAGAGGCTAGTTCTTCATTGAACAGTTTTTTAAATTCTCTTTTACAGACTTGTCTGCACATGAACAGCGAGCCCTGGGATTCAGCTCTGACCGTGCTGATCCCCCACATCAAACTGCAGCTCATATGAGATGGAGTCAGAGAAGAAGCATGTCAGGTAACATTTTATTGCAGGTGTGTGATGTCAGTTGTACAGCTTCCTGAGGCATCTAAACTGACACGGTCAGACTTCTTTTGATTAAAAATGTCTAATAACCTCTCAAGAAAGACAAGGAACAAACCATGAAGGTTGTTAAAAAGTTTGCGATGGGAATTTGATTGCCAGCTTCAAGTATATATATCTGTACATTTACATGTCTTATCTAACGAAAGGTGTTAGCATTTTATCAGGTAGATGAAAAACCCTCAGGGGTAAGATAGATACTAGCCTGTAGAGCTATAACTAGGTTTTAGATTAAAGTAGAACCCCTCACTGTTGATTTAAAAAATGCCTATATGTGCAAAACAGGGTCCCTTTTGCAGTGATATTCCTGTCTCCAAAAAAATATAGTTTGTTTGTCCTAGTTCAGCCTTTCTCAGCCAGGGTGCTCCTGAAGTGAAGGGGGGGGGGCTTCTAAAGCATAGTGGGCTCCTTATGTAAAGGTGGCTACTACTGTAAGAGGGACAGTGATGTGAAA
>NW_017306534.1:917261-923601 GCF_000935625.1 Nanorana parkeri
TGCCCCCCCCCCCCCCTTACAACCCATACCAGACACCTATCTGGGATAAGAGTCTGGCATCAACACGTATCTTTTTTACATTTTAGACTAAGGGTGCCTCAAGATTTTGCATACTTTAAAAGGGTACCATGATTAAAAGAAAGATTAAGAAATGTTGTCCCAGTGCATTGCATCTGGGACTTACCAATCTAAAGTCTTCTGTCATTAGTTGGGACAGCTGTAACATGTAAAGTTTAACAAGAATAAAAGAAACGTACCCTTGCAGTGAGGATACCCTCATCCTGCAAGGCTTAACTGGCCGTTTTGTCTAGCGGGCTCAAAGCAGATTTACTGCTCCTAGGTCCTGCCGGCTCCATTTGGGCTGCTAGATCGTTCCCATCACCCTCTACTCCCTTGAGCTCCGGCGGTCTGAAAAATGTTGACGTTATCACGTTATCTTATCACACCTACTACATTAGATATGAGGGTGCCGAGGGACATTCCATAGAGAAGAGGAGAAGAGAGGTAAGTGCCAACTGCTGCCTGATCGAAGATCTGGTAAGTAAAACTGCTTTATTTGAGCACCCTAGACAAAACGAGCGCATAACTCTTGCAGTGCAGGGGTAGCCCCACTACAAGGTTACATTTTAATTTTACAGGCGTTCTTCTTTACCTTGTTGTAGTGTCAGTGCTTGAAGTCAGAAGAAGCAATAGGTTAGGAAAACGTTCCACTGGCAATATTCAAAATCCAGCACTTTTGGGTGGAGTAACAAGGTTAAAATCCACTTTTTGCTAAAAATGAATATATGCACAAAAATTAATAAAAGAAAAAATGTGCATCTATTGATTATTTGCATTGGTCATGCAAAGCATTACAACCAAGATCAGTGGATCAAAAGTCCAATGCTGTGACTCCTGCAGACCTTCCTCCCGGCCACTGTCTGTACCAAGGTAGGGAGGAAGTGTCAATGGACTACAAGTGCGGCAATGTCACTGCACTTGTACTCCATTCAGAACTACGAATTCTTTTGCCCGTAATGTGTTCAAAAGTACGTCTTCGTTTATTGACGCATGTACAGCGCAATGTTTCGGGGCCCCGCAGGGTCCCCTTCATCAGGCTCAATATGACCCTCAAATTGAGCTTGTTGAAGGGGACACATTACCAAGGTGTGCTGGTGATGTTCCTGTTTTTCTTTATGTTTCCTGTTACACCCAGAATATGATGCACGGTAAGAAAGATGAAGTTAGTCTTTAAGAGAATGATAGAATATAACTCATATCTTGACATTCTGTTCCACTTGCTGGCTCTGTGAGATAAGGGTGACATTTTTCCCTCTTCATTTCCCTCTTCATTTCTGTTTCAACATTTTTTACTTAGTGTGGTTGATTTACTAAAGGAAAATAGACTGTGGGAATATTACCTTAAAAGTGGGGAAGCTCTGTTGACTTCCCTCATGCAATCATGTGCAAGCAAAAATACTGGGTTTTTTTTGTTTTTGTTTTACTGTTACTGTTCCTTGCTTGTGATTGGGTGTTCCGTGCTGTCCCGGATGGGGCTCACGGGTATAAACCAGAATCAGGATTGTGGATCCTCCTGCTACACCAGCAGGGACACCTAGAGAAAAGGGTGCAAGCAGTGTAGGCTGACAACTCCCAGAGATGGAGTACTAGCAAGGAACAGAGCAGGGGAACTGAATGAGTCACTGGCAGACAGATTAAGCTGGTAGGTGAAGGTACTAGGCAGGGTGCTGCAATGCTAGGTAGGTGCCATGGGGTCCCCCTGGATGTGGAATCTAAGGGAAGTCGGTGTTTACCAGAGCTCCTGATGGTGGAGATGGACTTGGCTGCGTGCTGACCCCAAGTCACAATCCCCAGGTTCATTCAACTCACCTAACAGCCAACAATGGTTGACAAGGCCAGAGCTCTGGACAGGTTGCAGACACACATACCACAAACAAAACAAAGGTCAGGGACAGGCAAATGATCAGGACTTCCAGGAACAATCCAAAGGATAGGGAGAGACTGAAGACTGGGATTTCCAGGGACAAGCCAAAGCTCAGGGCAGACTGAAGACAAGCCATAGTTCGGTACACGAAAAAAACTCCAAGGAATTCAGGTTCACTAGCAAACAGGGTGCTCAGCAGCTCAGCATCTAGCTTAGGAAAACGTTGCTCTTGCAGTGTGACGTCCGCTGTTCTGGGTTTAAATAGAGTCAACCAAAAGGGAGGGTCGACAGAACTGGCCACAAGCAGACTGCACTGATTGGCTGAGAAGCTGTATAAGAAACAGCATTAGAGGTCGGACGATGCCTAAAGCTGCCTGTCACGTACCTTAGGGGAGTCTGAGTTGACGAGGGTGGCCTCTCTCACAGCTCCGATCCCGGAGCACCTGGATTGGTTACAGGGGCGCCAGGGCACAGAGGGGCAAAGGGGCTGGTTAGCCTGTTGCGTCTGCGAGATGAGATGAAGTGCGTAGATCTGGGCAGGAAGCAGGATGTGGATGCACCGAAGAGGATCAAGAAGGCTCTAGATTAGATGAGCTGAGGAAGCTGGAAGCAGAACACACAAGGCAGAAGGATCGTCAAGCAGGCCGAGGTCATCAACGAGCTAGCAACGTAGTACAAGGGGTGAGGCAGAATCAAGGTCAAAAACAAGCCGGGGTCTTCAGGGAGCAAGCAACAACAGAGGGTAGTCCAGTAACGGGTAATCAGGATACAGAAAATACAGGAACACAGAACACAGAAAGCTGACTATCTGACAGCATAGGAGGATAGCTGAACACAGTCTTTATAGCCCAGTTGGCGCCAATTGTTCAAGTGACACGTCGGCGCGTGCCTGTGCGCACAAACACGCGCATGACGTGCATGTACGCCGCTCCTATTATGGCTCTATAGTCCGCAACAGGCGCCTGTGCAGATGGCGACACTCAAACTCTGGCTCTGGCTTTCTGACACTGCCAGACTGCTGCGAAAGCAAGTCAGCTACAGAGCACATGCCTAGAGAACTACAAGCAAAGCCCTGCATGCTGCAGAACCAGGGGTAAGAGGTCTGCATATACTTGTAGATCTACAAGTAACAGTTCAGCTGCAAGTCTGACACTTGCCAAGTAAATTTTCACCAAATTTATTAAGTTAAGGAAAAATTCCAGTGCAAAGTAAACTGCTTATTTGCCTTTAGAAAATCAACTAAATGTCTTCAACAATTTCAACAGGCCAATAAAAAGAAGAAGAAAGTAGGCCTAGAAGTAGTAGAGTTACTATGTTGTGTTGCAGTGTAACTACAGGATGGTATAACATATCACACCAGAAACAAACAAAATAACTGGAGTACACATTTATAGGTGGATTCATTTGCAAACTAATCACAGGAGAACTTTGTTAATAATAAAGTCATCTTAATGTAGAACGGAATACTTTTTTGTCATTATGTCCCATTAGGGAGATTTCCCTTCACTTCCTGTCTGTAAGCCACAACAGGAAGTAAAAATAAATCCCTCCTGGGGGAAATTCCTGGGGTTCAGCATTGCAAGATTTCCCATCTATTCCTGTTCTGATGACAACCCACAATTTTGGATTTACTTTCACTTTCAGTGATAACAGTCACCAGGACAAATAGAGGAAGTTAATCTCCTTGACGGGGACAGAGACAGCAATAAAAACCAGGCACTTGTTTTTCCCTCTCTGCTCTATCCAAAACAAAAAAGAAAAACAAAACAGTTTTGGCTTCAGTTGCACTTTAATACTGTGAACAGAAAGTAAGTTTGCTTCCATGTGTGGATTTACAAAACAGAGTTGATAAGTATCTAAAAAATCAACCACGTTAAGGGGAACGTGAAAAAGATATAAAAGAGAAATAATCAGAAAAACTGAAAAACGGGATGGGAAGGGGAGTAGAAAGGACTGGAGTGGAAGGAATACGTGGTCCTCTTACCTGCTGCTACCGTAACTTACAGTCCAAAGTATGATCCACCTAAACACTCAGTGGGGACTGAACCAAATCTTGGGGCAAGTAATTTGCTAACCAGGGGCATCATGCCTTGCAGAACATTGACACTAATATATTATCAGTTTTGAAAGACCTTGAATCTAAAAAAGGGGAATTAGCCCCAAACCATTAGAGTTTTCTTTTAAATAAGTCAAAGAACTCTGCATTCATACTACAATAAAGGCACAATACAACATCTCTATAAAACAACCAGCTTGGCACGATATGCACAATCATTTTGTGCTGTGACTACTATTATTTTGTAAGAGTATGGATTTTCTTAATGCATGCAAATTTGTACAAGGTGGCTCATCTTGCTATTGATTCCACAATGTTACCATCCTAATCATTAACTAATTGCAAGTGTCCTTTATTGACGGCCAGGCCACCTTTTCCGCTAATTTTTGCTGACATGTTGGAGGTTTCTTAGAACTGACTTAACCTTTCAGTGTCCAGTGAATTTCTGTGCCTTGATGTCAATTGACTAGCCTGGCCTTTCTGTTAGATAAAACCCTATCAGCCGTCTGTGTGACTGGAGTAATGAGGCATTGTAAATTGACACGAAGCTGGTGAATTCAGATGCTCCCTTCAGTCTATTTCTTCAGAGTCATGTTGGGAACTATGCATGAGTGGAGGAGAGGGCATTGTTTCCAGACAGGGTACACAGAAATTCGTTTTTGGCATGATTTCTGAATTTTTCTTTACCTGATTGTGGCCATAATTACTTTATATTATTATGTTAAACATGTGCCCCCACCGTCAGTAATCATCAGGATGCTAGGAAAATGAATGGAAGAGATTAGAATTAAAGTAGTTGTGAAGTCTCAGCATATACTATCCTGTTATAACATCAGCATTGTAATATGAATACATACTATAGCAATTGTGATAATACAATCAAAGCTTACTGGAAAAATCCCTTTGATGTAGTGAGTGCTGCCTTCCGTCTGCCCATCACTTTCTACAACTTCCTGGATTCCCAATGTGCTTTGCGTCTCTTTCCCTGCTGCTTGATGTGATGCAATCCTGATTTCTCAAGACTCCATAGTCCACCATGCATAGCTCCCAGCAAGCAATAAAAATGTTACATTGTTCAGACGTTGAATTGTAGTTCGGAGAGCAGGCTCTGTGAGAGTGTGACACCAGTGCATATTCACAGGACTGAGTGAAATTCTGCCAGTACATTGAGGAAGTACGTCCTATGGGCATCTCAAAAGGTATGTTTACAAACTTCTAGATTGATATGGTTACTAGGAGTGAGATAGAAATTATGGAACATGTTTATGTTTAGTTTATGTTCATAGATGCCACGTTACTGTAACGTGCAGTACAATTTCTTAAAAGCTGGACATGCTGCAGTTTGAAGGGGTTCTAAACACTCCCGTTTTTTTTGCCTATATCTACTGCTATCAAGCAGTAGATACAGGCAAACAGTTTAAAAAAGAAAAAAAACCCGCTTTAACAGCGGTTAAAACTTACCTTATTTTCGCTGCGCGCTCCCGCCTGAGAAAACGAAAATGTTCGGGCGGCCACAAAGCATCTTGGGGTGGGCGCATGCGCAGTTTGGATTCTAGGCTGAGAGATAAGCAGAGACGCAAGGTAAATCTATGGACGCGTGCACCCGCATGCTGACACCGTGGGATCAGTAGTGCCAGCAAGCAGAGCCTTTTTTAAGGCAGCCATTTGATTAATATATATAATATAGTATCTGCAATAATAGATCTCCAATCTAGATATTACCCCTCAGAAAATATATGCCCCAACTGTATCTAAAATGAACCATTACAGTAATAATTCAAGTAACTTTGATTGTGCGACCAAATTAAGTGTTTCTAACAGCTTGTATTTACATACATCTGCTGGAGATGTCTTTTAGAGAGCTGCTGCAATGAAATCAGCTATTGATATTGTGGGCTTGATGATATTTATGACCCTTCATATAGATGCAATTAATAGAGGGCCTTTTTCACCAGTGGTTTTAGCAGCAGCTGTTTCTCACTAGCAAATAATGGAAGGAAGGGCCACATACAGTAAATCACTGCAGAAAGAGGCCCACGAGTATCAAAATTACTGAAAGGGCTTGCTGTACCCCTATCAATATTCCTATCACTACCCATCTATATATTAGCTGACAAATCCATTTGCTGCTATTCTGTATGAGTGTGCACTTACTGTTTGTTCTGGACACACCTGCTTTCAATCTGTGTGCCAAGCTATTGATGTAGTTAATCAGTGTAACTGCCAAGCCCATGTATGGAATGATTAACTCTTTCAGGAATTCTGAACCACACTGGAGGTAACTAAGTAGATCTGGAGCCTAGCTGAATGACATTTTATTTGCTAAAAAACTGTGTATTATAAACAGCATTGTACTAGTG
>NW_017306534.1:923669-930748 GCF_000935625.1 Nanorana parkeri
ATCTTCTTTAAGGACTTGCCTTAAATGATGCCTCTTGATCCGATCATTTTCTTCTTTCCAGTAGTTTTCGGGAGTCCCTTCATCACTGGTATTGGTCTCTGATCCAGCGCTGACTGCTGTTTCCACTGTGTCCTCTGTGTCTGTCCGACGTGCACACTCCCGGCAGCGTGCATTCACCTCCACTGTGCCTCGCCTCTTCTCCCCGCCGAAGATCTCTACTGCGTTGCACGCGTCCCATGATCCCTTACGACCGCTCCAGAATCTTCAGATCGTCAGATGGGAGTAAGCGGGGGAGACAGAGGTAAGTAATTACCTATTTTGTAACTTTTCAAATTTTTTCTAATGTTTTTGCATATATTTACTGCTTGCTAGCAGTAGATATATGCAAAAAAAAGAGTGCTTAGTTCTACGTTAACCATGATTTTGTATTCATAAAATACTTTTTCACACTTTTTAAAATAATTTTTTGTATCTTTGTGCTGCTGATCTTCCAACCACTTCCTGTCTACATGCACTCATTCTAATGTCAGCTGCCTATTGTTGCTCTAGACCTGCTTCCTGAATGTGACACAAGTGGACCATGCCTGTGCAGTGTGTGCTTGCGTGGCAATGACATTAACATGTTAAAGCTTATGTGAGATTTTAGAAATTGGGTCTACTTTAAGTTAAGGATTGTTGCAAATACCATGTGAGTGCAAAGTGTAGTAGTTTTAGGCCTGAGTTTTTCCATCATGTACGTCTATAGAAATTGCAGATGGTTTAAAGGTTACATATTAGCATTATCATGAGTTAAAAATTAAATTTATAACAGGAAATGCCAATTCCAAATTCCAGAAAACAAATCCGAGTATTTATTTTGTGTTTAAAGGCACATGGGAATGCTTAAAACCCATTTTCTTGGCAAGTCTAAATAGGCCCTTTTTTCACATCTTTAGCTATAGAGTGCCCATTTGATATTTGATTTGCCCATCCATGCTAAATTGCATCTTCACCCAAACATTGTTTTTTTTGTATTGGATAAAGTGGGGAAACGATAGAACCCCTATGTGGTTCTACTGCTATCCAGGACTACCAAGCTGGCAAGTATTGGGAAGAGTACCGTATTTTTCCGTCTATAAGACGCCCCCATGTATAAGACGCCCCCAACTTTTCTTACCCAAAATTCAGAAATCAATATTTTAATATGCATGGCTGATTCCACATTTCTTGAAGGACTTTACAATCACCTCTTGTTTGACACCATACCATGAGTTTAGAGAGGTTACAGGTTGTTTTTCACTTTCTGACATTTTTATGGTCACAGAATACTCCGACATTACCGCTCTGGGCACTGCCTACACGATCTCCCCAGCAACAGCTCACGTCAGGTTAAAAAGATTTATGACTGGAGGGGAACTGTTATCTTGTCTATGCAATCCGTGAGGCTAGTTTGCAGTTGTATAAGCACTTTCAAAACCGCGGCCCCCGTGTATAAGACGCACGTCTATTTTTAGATAAAGATTTTTATGAAAAAGTAGCGTCTTATACACGGAAAAATACGGTATTTTTTTACTCTACCAAGAGAGTAAATTTTACTTTTGCTATACTTCTCCTTTAATTTGTAATTAAATAGATAGCAAAAATAACTAATATTTAGCTTTTGAAGACGCCATAGAAGTAAATCACATACTCCAGCTTCTTGCCTTAGCTACTGTTCTGCACTACCCTGTCTCAGAGTCTTGCTTTTCCTCTTTCACTATTCATAATATAAATGAAAAATCCAGCTTAAAGAATGATACTCCCTTGTAGTAGTTGCAGCAGCCGGATACAAAACAGAACACTCTATAACTCAATAGAATCTTATGTTTTGCATACTAGATCTTTGTTTCTATAAATTTGTAATTGAATTTCAAATTTTATACCTATAAAAAGAATATTAAACATATGATATGTCAAATATAAGAACAGAGGGGCTTCGTCAAGAGCAAAGTAAAGAAAGAAACAATGTATACAGTTACAATCCAGCATCCCTGATGGGGAGCAATAAGGCCTGATATACATAAATATGATAAGAAGACATTCCATTACTATTAATTTAGTCACATGAGACCAAAACACGATTTGCTAAATGTGCAAATGTGCAAGAGAAATCTTTAAAAAGTAAAACGCAAAAAGAAAAAAAGAAAGGGAGAAGAGAAACATGCTCAAAACAACATTTATTCAGGACATGTTATGAGAACAGAATCAAAGACAAATGTGGGGTTGTTGCCCACAGTAATCAATCAGGTTTTATCTTTCATCTCTGGTATAGGAAAACAAGAACTATGGTTGGTTACTGTTGGAAAAAGCTCTTGTTTTGGTCTTTTGGGCCCATTGACACAACAAAATCTTTACCGAAAATATATTTGTGCTGCAATTTTCTCGCAGATGTTGGTCTTTCTTCTGTTGTGCTTATAACCAGTGGCGTCACAAGGAGAGTGCGGGGGGTGAGGCCGAACCCAGGTGATACCATTGGAGGGGTGACACCAAAATGACTGACAGTCATTTTGGCGTCACCCCCTCTTAAGAAGTTTGCACTCGGTCATGGACTGAGAGCCCAACAGTGTCAGGAGAGAGGAGGGGACCTGGCGGCATACCTCATCCCACCGGTTCAACGTCCCCTCCTCTCTCTGCTGGCATCCATCATTAAGATGGCTGCCGGCAGGCGTCAATTAGATGGGTGCGCATGCGTGATTACGTCATGGGGTGTCACCCGGGGTCGCGGGACGCCCCTGCTTATAATATTGGTTCAGATGGTCGTAGAGCTCTGGATGCTCCTGGACCATGCTTATAAAGGATTCTACATGCACCCATCTCTTGGCTGTCATTATGATGCTTATTGTGCACTGCTTTAAACTCACCACATCTAGAACCAGCAAGTGAAATGGGGAAGAACCAGTCATAAGAGGAGGAAAACTTTTATTTTCCAGAGTAGTTTTTATGCACGTTGTGTTGCATTTACATTTCTTTACAATTTGAAATCAGCCCCTTTCCTGGTTAATGATGCATTTTGTCTCATAAAACCAATTTAAATTGTACCTAACCCCAAGAACAAAAATGTTATATATTGCAGCTTACCAGACCTTGGATGAGGTGGCTGCATTATTATTAGCTTTACTTATTGTGCTGCATCTATGGAGGAGCAGAGTTGTCACCCTAGGTCGCTCTCTCGTGATTTGGACTACAGCAAGGCTGAGAGCACTGGCTGCATTTCAGTGCAACAAAAGCAGAGAGCACAGGAAGTTAGGAGCTGTATTTCTGGCAGGATCAACGGGTAGTTGTGCGCACTTATAGATATTCACTACACTATAAATATATCAAAACACATTCGTTGGGGTATTTAAAAGACCAAAGGGAAACAATTAAAGTAGTATTAAAGTCTAAGTTTTTTTCAATAATTAATCCAGATCAAACAAATATACATTGTCCAGCAAAATGTATTTCTATACATTTTTACCTAAGCACTTACATTGATTATGTTTCAGGACAACTGACTCCAACTCTTTCAGCTCAGCTTCCCTGAACTTACAACTCTCTCAGCTCGGCTTCTTTGAACTTCCTGTCTAGTACAAGATTGTAAAAGACAGAGCAGTCTCCAGCAGCCATCCATCTACTAGCTTCGAGAAGGGAGGAGGAGAGGTGGGAGGGAGGAGGAGGAGAGGTGGGAGGGAGGAGGGGATTGCCTTGCCTTGCTGTGTCTGTGTATTCGTGGACACACACAGCTTACTAGCACACACAAGGGTGGCTCCATAGGACCCTGCAAGGGAAAGAGCCACCCTAAAACAGGATATCAGGACCAGTGCACAGAAGACCTGTTGATTCTGAAGGAAACTAAAACTTTTAAAAATAAAGGAGCAGCATCCATTGTAAGTGATTCAATCAGCATTTGAAATAGCTTAAAAATCTTTTGACTTTAATATCACTTTAAGTTCACTGTTGGGGTGTACATACATTTGAGGCATTTATTATATGCTCACAAGCATTAGAGTTCCTATTAGGGATGTCCCGATACCGATGCTAGCATCGGAATTGGGCCCGAAACAGGGCATTTTGACAAGTACTTGTACTTGTCAAAATGCCCCGATGCATAGCGCCGAAGCTCGCGCTGTTGTTTTTTTGTAACATTACCAGAGCGGAGCGTCACTGCTGTGGGCTGAGCGGAGCGTCACTGCTGTGGGCTGAGCGGAGGAGTGTCGTGTCACTGCTGTGGGTGGAGCTCCAGGTGGGGGTCCTAATGTAGGTGGCCGGTGACTGCCCAGAGGATCCCACTCAGAGAGCCGCCCACCGGAGCAGCAGTGAACCATTTAACCCATTCATGTTACCAGAGGAAAATTGTAAATCTATTGTTGCAGTGCACTCTATATGTACATGTACTATATACTACATAGATCATGCACTGCAACAATAGATTTACAATTATCCCCTGCTAACATGAATGGGTTAAATGATCCATATTACATATCGGCAAGTACAAGTACATGAGGAGAAGTACTTGTACTTGGGCCTGAAAAAGTGGCATCAGGACATCCCTAGTTCCTATACAGTGGATTTTTCAATCTTTGTTGATAGGAAACCTGACCAATCTTGATTTTTTAACATTGGCACTGATGTCTGGAGTATGTAGGGAACAAGAGCAGTGGGAGTATGAGAACTATGTACTTGTACTTAGATGATCCCATATGACCACATTACTCATCCCATCTGCTAACACTGCTATGTGAACAGATATACAAATGTCAGTACATTGATTTCCAGCTTCTGAAAATTGTTTTTATCTATGTTTCTGTCTTATACCATCTAAGCTGTGAGCTATTCTAGGAAACCAGTTTCATACAGTGCCTGCGTAAGGCTATGCCATCCATTATACGCTATGACTGTATTTTTTTAAAACATTCTTTTATTTGCTTTTCATACACTTATGTGACTTCTGGACATAAACACAAAATTATTATTATTTAACTTCTAAAAAGTGCAGAGACTGTTATTTTCTTTCATTCAAAACTGACAGTTTAATAAAGAAACTAAGAGAAGTGACAGCAGACAGCAGTAAGCATTTTACTCTTATTGTTTTCATTTATTCATATAGCGGCAACAAAGTCCACAGTGCTTTAGAGAGAGCGCGTAGAAGATTTATATAATTTCCAAATTTATGGAAGATTTTAAGCAGGACGTCACTATCACAGTCTTTTGTGACCAAAACATTTCATAGACGTTTGTTTGTTTTGTAACCTATCTTCGGTGAAAAAAAATACCCTTGTAGTGGGCTACCCCTGCATTGTGAGGGTTAAATGTTCATTTGTGTGTAGCGGTATGGTGAAGAGGACTTTTACTTACTTGATCCCTGCTGCCCCAGCAGTCAGTGCTCACCTTTCTTTCTACAGCTGCGGTTCATGCACTGTCCCTTGTCTCCGTCATGTATGATGCAGGGCTATGGGTCCTGCATTAAGCTGGCTATACACCTATAGATTTTCTGCAGATTTTCTATGGTCAGATAGAAAAAGTGCAACAGATTCCTCCATGTAAGCTTAACTGTGTGAATGGAGGAGTCTCCCACTGGCTCTCAAAATACCTGAACAATGCCTGCATCCAATCAGATTGTTCAGGTATTTTGACAGCCAGCGGGGCCGACTAGCAAGATACTGAAGCTTGGCCCAGTGGGAGATTCTTTCATCCACACAGTTTAGCGTAGATGGAATCTGTTGCACTTTTTCCATCTGACCATAGAAAATCTATAGGTATATGGTCAGCTTTAGATGTGATAGTGCCAGTGGAATTTCAGATTCCTATGCTTGCTTTTAAATGTATACTTATATTTTATGTTGTACCACTATCCTATACATAAATAGAAATTGCTCAGAAACAACCCAAAATCAGCAGGAACTATTGGATGAATATGTAAAAACCATAGACACACACACACACATACATATACAGAAGTCCACTTCTGTCCAGAACTGCTCTAACACCCATCATGTGCCAAAAAGTTGAGAAATGCTGTCCTAGAGTTCTGTCTATTGGCCACACCGGTTGTGTTTGCATTTGCCTATAGCTGACATCCTTCTATTCATATTAGAAAGATGTCAGCACCCTCCAGACAAAAGACCTAAAGACATCGATTTCATGGCTTTTTCTAAATGTTGGTCTCCAGAGAGAGAAAAATGGGGGATGATATTATATTAGTTTTAAAAAATGACAGCAAAAATATGAATTAAAAAAAGGTGATAACTTCCATAGCTAACAAGCTAAAAAAAATTCATTATTTATGTATCTTATCTTCTGAGAATCCTAAAACTTACACTGTTGTCAAAGTTGGCTAGTTATAAGAAAAAAAAAACAAGCAAATAAATAAAATAAATCAGACTTTAAAACTGTCTACTAAGTAAAGCAGAGTCTCCTGTCTTCCTGAACAGCCCTCATTTTCATTCGTATAATACTTGAAAGGACAGATGAATGGACTTTCCTATGGCAGCTTGTTTTCTACGCTATTTAGGGCTGTTACTTTCCTTGTCATTCCGAGATGATCCTGTTTTGTTCTTTCCAAGTGTTTCCATGGAAATAATTTATTATCCGCCAGTGAAGAAAACTTTATTCTCTAACAAGGAAAAGTTTTGCAAGTAAAACTGTCACAATTCACCACTTAGCACATTATCACAGGCAACATAATAAAGAGAAAACAACGAATGGCAAGCATAATTTGCAAAGTTAGGAGGCACAAATAAATTGTATACATCTGTCTCTTCGCAGGGTAGCTTATTTCCTGAGTATATACAGCTTGCTTGTTGCCATTTACTTTATTTTGGTGACCTCTCACTCGTTAATGCAACTTATGTGAGTCTATATGCCACTTATGGAACCTACCTTTTATTTTGTTTAAATCATATACACATTGCTGATACATACATTGGACCTGCCCTACCCAGGGTCTATGGCAGACACCAGTTCTGGTGTTGTACCTCCACCCCTATCCCTCTGATGTGCCATGTACAAAGCACAGCAAAATGTCATCACTGTACTGTTGTAAATCACAAAGCAAAAAGGGGGGGGGGGGGGGGGGTTTTAAA
>NW_017306534.1:930986-937300 GCF_000935625.1 Nanorana parkeri
GTTTGAAATAACAAAGAAAAAGGGGGGGGGGGGGGTTGGAGATTTAACACCAGAGGTAGAACAGGCATTGACCAAGGCTTGTTAATACTGCAGCTGTTCCCTTTATGTCAAAATGCATAAAAACACTGGTTAGATGCATTTTGATACATTGCTGTTAACTCCTATGGGCCTCCCAACAAATAAAACACAGAAACTGACATATTTTGTATTTTCAAAAACACTCTGCAGTACACAGTGCAGAGCACAAAGCAGACACTATTTTTGGTATGAGGAAGCTTGACGCGTGCATTTGAGTACGTTTTAATGTTTGCTCTAAAACACAACAGTGTAAATGGGCCCTCAGGAGTCACCTAGTTGTAATCTGCATTAAAACATGTCAAAAAAAGGATATACATATAATTTGGACTAGAAACACAAGCTCACCCCTGTCATGCATCCTTGTAATCCATATTTGGTGCACAGATGACCGTCTTCTGGAGAAACTGGCTCTAAAACTGTAGAACCAGCACACGATAATCTTCCAAAGAAAATCAAACTTTATTCTACATCCATCTATAAAAAAACAAAACCTGACGCGTTTCTGCCTTACTCAGCCTTAGTCATAGCTATATCATTAGGTTCATTGCAGTGTGTCTGCAGCTCATTCAAAACTCATCTGCTTTAACACACTGCACATTATTTGTGCCACATAACACACAATAATGCACCACAAATGACTGTAAGGCCCCATGCACACAGGGCTTTTATGTGCGTTCCAGGAAATCCCATGTGGATCCCTTCAGATGCGGCTGCTGTGCCCATTCAAGTTAATGGCAGGATGACAGTGGCCACATCTGTCCATGGCTGTGTGCATGTAATCATACATGGTATGATTATCTACAGATTGGGAGAGATGCTTGTCCCTGAACGCAGAGAGCCACAGACAGATGCGGCTGCTGTCACACTGTCATTAACCTGAATGGGCACAGTGCTCATATCGGTACAAACCCACCAGGGATTCCTGCTGCAGGCATTTGTAGGTTCTTGCAGCAGAAATTCCTGAATGCACATATAAGCCCCATGTGAATAGGGCCTAATCGTGTGAAAAAGACATCATAGATATAAATGTACACGGCCGTTTAAGCACTTGATATAAACTGATGTTCATAAAGCTGTACTTGTTAACAAGGGGATATATGACATAGGTAGGCTGAAACATTTTACTGAATTGAATGTTCTATAACTGAAATACAGCAAAATGATTTCAGCCCTATAAAAAGATTTTGTTTCAGTTCACTGCTGCATGCCTTGAATGATATTTCTCATATCATGGAGGGTTTGGAAATAATGTACGGTACAGACAGTACAACTTTACATTGTGACGCATTAAAGACCTATTTTGCAATACTGCAGATGGCGCTGTTAGCCCTCACCACCTGCAGTGCTTGGAGTACAGATTGACTTCCTTAGGGTTGATGGTGATTGATTGTGTTGTTTTCTTCATTACTTTAAACCTAATCAGTGCTTGGTGTAATTTGAGTAATGATTGTTCATTATTGGAAATTGTGAAGTTTAAAGACTTTCCTCGTTTTACCTCCACAGTCTGCCTTTAGGGAGAAGGTTGGATCGCATTCAAGATTCGCTTCTCCCACCCCAGTTCCATTTTGTACATGCAATGAGATTCTTAAATTGCATGATTTGTTACAGATCAGACAGATCTATATGTAATATATAAATATTCAGAAGAATTAAAAAGTTAAAATCATCAGTTTTCCTGATTTGATAATTCCTATCTATAAATACAAGCTAATAGTCCTGTTTACTGTTTAGCTGCCACCTTATCCATTTAAACACTAACACATATCAATTACACAGGTTCTGTGGCTAATCCAAGTGTATATCCGAGCAAATGAATTATGTACCTCTATCTAATATATGTATATTTCCCCCTGTTTTGTCTCTTTAAAAGCTACAAGTACAGAAAAATACATTGGAATCTCAAGCAGTGTTGCTGGACTGCAAAACACCTCCATCTCCATAAGAACTCATGCCAACTGGCCTTCTTGTTAAACAGAGGGTAATTCACAAAGCTAGCCGTAGGATTAGCCGTAGCTCGGGCTGATCCTTCGACTAGCTTCGGCCGCCTGAGTCCTTCGGTTCAGTAGAGCCGAAGGGCTGCTGTATGGGCTATTCACTGGTAACCAGGGGACACTGAACTGTTATTACTATGAGAGCTCAGCGGAGCCAGTAGTGATATCAACTCCGGCTCCGCCGAGTTCTCATTGCATTGACAGCAGGTCCCGGCCATTAGGAAACAGTTGGACGGAGCTAGCTGTCACTGCTAGCTCCGCCCAATCGTTTTCTACTTTTTTTTCTACTTTTTCCCACTGTTTTTCTATTCTGCTCGGTACCACGGAGGTTCAACCCCTATGAGAATAGGCCGAATGGCAGCAAGAAGCCTGCCGGAGGTTTGGCTCAGCCGATCCAGATGTTGGATCGGCTGAGTCGAGCTCCTTCTGCACTTCGGGTCTGCCAAACATGCAGAACATGTTCGGCCGACCCAAAAACAGCCGAAGCAAGCCGATGTACGGCTGAAATCAGCCGTACCAGCCTGAAGTGAATAGCCGAACGGCGTTCAGCTCACTTCACTTCAGGTTGGTTATTCACACGGCTGCCTACGACAGCTTTGTGAATAACCCTGACAGTATTTTCCATTCAGGCACAGCTGCATGTGTTTGGAAAATGCAGTGTGTGACACCATTTGACAAAATAGTGTAAGAAGCCAATGTGCTGGTCCCGGGCCCGCAGGGGGGACAGGGGAACCCAGGATAACCGGCAACGGCAGTGGAGGGGGGGAGTGTTAGAGGCAGGGGGAACACAGAGGGCAGCTGCACATTGTTTGTCGTCATACAAGCAATCGGGCTGCGATAGAGGGGCCTAAATGCTTATATGTCACAGCCGGTGCTGTTAAAATTTTGCAGGATTCTGCTTGAGTGTGTGCTAGAGGGCGTGCAAGCAGGGAAAAAAAAAATTATGTATATGTACGTCCACCCGCCGGGAAAAGTTTGTCGTTAAACAAAAAACCTTTTCTGATTTCTTTGATTTGCACATAGGCACTAAAGAAAATGCTTGGTAACAATATTGTTACAAAGTATTTATGGCTGTCTGCAGTATCTTAATTCTTGTGGTAATGTATCTAGTACATTTTGGCCTAGCCTTGCTATTTCAAATTGTCCTGCTGCTGGCCAAAACTGAAATTAATCATATTGGGCTGCTGCTTCTCTATGTAAGCCAAGCTAATAGTGAAATAAACAAAAATCAATTGCACAGCCAATCATGAGCTGCCAGTGCATGCTGTCACTGAGATTGTCTGTGAAAATCATACAGTTCTATAACACCACATATAACATTAAGGAATTACCGAAGCATGTTATTTAAAGGATTTGAATATTTTCTTTGTAGCCCTTGAAGCTGCATGAAAACATCCTCTCCCCGTTGTAGTTTTTTCTTTTTTGCATTGGTACATTTCCTTTATGTCAGTGTCCAGCTTCTCATGCCTTTTCTGGAAAGTAGTTTACCTATTAATCCTAAAAATTGTCAGAATTTAAGAACAGGATTGCCCCCTTCCCCCAGAGACTTCAATTATATATCTGCATCTAAGTTTGGATTTGCTGAATTTCCAAACAAGATTGCCCTTGGCAAATTGAACCCAGGCAGATTTGTCCATCTTAGGCACCATTCACACTTCACAATGCATACATGCATGTTGGTGCGTGTTCATGTGTGTTTTTGCCGCCGCTGGCGCGCATCAGCCCGTTCATTTAAATAGGCTGTTGCATGCGCAACAAATGCAGCAAAGAAGCTCCTGCAGCTGTGAGCTTCCTGTGTTCTTTGACCATACATTTGACGCATTTCCACGCGCATCAAAGTAATGGTACCGCAAGCGCGTCACATGTCTTTTGAGGCGCATTCACTAATATAGTTACAATCTATATATTCAATATATCAATATGCATGGGTTGTCTTTAATAAAAAAAACAACATAAAAGTATGGGAAAGTGCTACAATAACTGACTATAAAAAACACATTTTTCTTATTTTGGTAGACTTTCCTTTTTAAATCCCCTTCAAATGATAAATTGAGTGTATTATCACCATTATTAGTAAACATGTTTTATAAAATGGAAATAAAGAAACTAGAAAATAAAAAAGAAGTAAAATCAGTGCCAAGTGTCACTTAACTTCCTATTGCAATGATTGTATTCAGCTATGTAGAGACCAAAATACAGCAAACAAAGCGTTTTATTGTTTTTTTCAGCCCACGCTAACCAGCTATTGTGTGTTGCTTAAGACAACTGGTTTGCAAACTCTTTTCCTTTCATGTAAAAATAATAATATGCATTTTAACTCAGAATATGAGATAACAAACAGTTTGCCTTGAAAATGTATTGTTAAGATTAATTTTCTCCTCTCCCCAAGCAATTTAAAAACACAATAAACAAGTGACCATGAAATACTGTTTGTTCCACACTCTTCTTTGTGTCTTAAACTGACATCAAACAGCCAAAAGCCTGGTATCACTGACATACTTAGTGAGCGAGGTACCTTTAACCAAGACGGTTATGTGTATTTTCGAACTGACATGATCATGTTCACCCCAAGGGCCAGTGTCAGAACATGAGGCTGTGCTGATCGAGAAAACCTTAACTGTATCCCAAGCTATTCCTTCAGGGCGAGTACAATCTGCTCTGTTTTGTCCACAGAGTCCCCTACCAAGACCTTCACTGTTCCCGGTGCTAGAGGAGACACATAGCATGCTGCAGTTCATATCATTAGTACTGTTTTATTGTGGGATATATTTATTCAGGAAAAGAATGGCTTGTGCTAGTTTATATATAGTATATAAATATGCGCAGTTGGTAATATTCACTCTTCTGATATTACTCTTCAATAACTAATGCTTTCTTTAATTACACATTTCATTTTATTATAATTGATTATATTTTAATTTAACATTACTTTGAAAATATAGATAACATTTAGGACCTATTCACACTTATGCAGCGTGCGTGGAAGGAGCAGGTGGCCCTTATATTTTCCCTTTAAAGACACACAAAAGTGCAGTGCATAGACCATATAGGAAAGAATGAAATTTCTACTTGAAATGCATTTTCATGCAGTAAAATTCATGGATTGTACTGCAGGATAACAGAGTGTGTAGTGTTAACAGGACCACAAAAACAATACAAATAATAATTTACAATAGTATTATATTAGTATTATTATTATCATTATTAAAAATAAAACAATAAATATGATTTAGATTAGTAAATGTTTACAGTGCTTACAGACAATACGAGTGTGTAGTGTTAACAGGTTCACAAAAACAATACAAATACTAATAATAATTTACAATAGTATTATATTAGTATTATTATTATCATTATTAAAAATAAAACAAATTATGTTTAATTGACTTTGTAAGGAGAGTTGGCTCAAAATTGTCGCAATCCTCGAGGACAGCTAAATAGCCCTGAAGTGCTTCGCTGACTTGAGGGTATTATCTGTATAATTATCTTTGTGCTACTTTAAGAAGTGTTCTGGAGCACTTTTAGAATGTGCGACAGTTTTGAGGTCTTTTAATGTCGCAAATGCTGAATGCGATGACTGTGCAGATAAGAAATTTTGCAAAAATGTCACAAAACATGTGCAGTGAGTCACAAACATTAATATAACATTAAGAACACTTCAAAAAAGACCCTTAACCAAGATAAACTTTGCATTAGTTAGCATGACATTTTGGCCTTTGCAACTACAAATTTTCTTACAAACACATTCATAAATGCCCCCCACTTAGCTTAGGTCACTTGTGCTAAATGTTAGGGTTCCTCAAATTCAAAGCTGGTAGACCAGCTGAGCAGAAATGCCCTGTCCGTAAATCGGGTCCCACAATTATATTTGCAAATGATTAGGCATATGGGCATACATCACAAAGTAAACGCATATTTGCAGTGCCCAGGATCTCCAGCTGCTGCATCTTTGTCCATAGGATTGTACGGACAGAACACACTGTATGTGAGTATACGTGTACAGATGCAAGTACAGTAATTTCCATGTGTGCACGTATGGGTGTAAGTTTTCACATGCAGAATTTTACACTGTATACCTAAATGCCTGTATTTGCGTCCTAGTAAATGCATCTTTAGACACTTGTCACAGAGCAGGTGTGAATTGGAATATTGGGAGAATGTAACTCTAATACGGTTCTGGTAGCAGCTGTAAAATTTGGGATTTACCATACCTTTCTGTCTTATTGACAATAGTCAACAGATATA
>NW_017306534.1:937321-953700 GCF_000935625.1 Nanorana parkeri
ATTCAGGGGCATCCCTAGGCGGGGGTGGGGGGAGGGAGTTGTGCTGCTGGATGGTGCACAGTGTGGGGGGAGGTGCTGGTGGTGAGTGACACCACTAAGAACCGGGTGACAAAATGTGTAATGGCCCTTGATCTACCCATCCAGCTCTTAGCATTCTAGAGATGCTATGACCGGCATCCTGCGAACTCCGTGGGACACCAGCAAGATTGCACTAGGTTGCTAAGAACTGTGCGGAGAGATGTGTATAGCCCTTGCACATCTCCCGTCCTGGGGGCAGCAGGCACACTGCAAAAATGTCGCTCTGCCTGCCCCTTCCCCCCCTACGTGACCCAATCTCAGGCTGCCTCATTATAGAGAGGGCCCTGTATACAGTATATATATATATACAGGGCTTGAAAAATTTGGCGGTGTCTCACCAGTCAGTCAAAAATTTCACCAGTCAGCATGACCGGACTATAGCCTTGCAATATATGTTAAAAAAAATTTGGGGACAGATAGAGCTCTCTTTTGTGACCCCACGGGGGGTTATTTTTTTTTTTTACTATATAATGAAAAAAGTACCATAAATATATTTAAAAAAAAGTTTCCCTATGTTATAAAACATTAAGAGAGAGAGAGAGAGGGATAGAGAGAGGGATAGAGAGAGGGATAGAGAGAGAGGGAGAGAGAAATAGAGGGTGAATCTACCTAGTGGGGAATAAAATTCAGGTAGGAGTTTTAACCCTTTCCTGTTCTATTCAAAAGCAGAAAAAAAAAGCTTTGCATGTACATAGACTTTAAGAGTAGGGATAAAAATCAATAAATATGTATAAAAAAAGTCCCAATCCCAATGGATTCAAACATTCATAAGCCCTCGTTCACACCTGAACGTTTTGTAGCACGTTCTACGCTCGACGAACGCTCTACAAAACGCTCAAAAATATAAATCCCATTGTAGTGAATGGTCTCGTTCCCACCTTGGCGTATTTCCGCCCGTCCCTACACCGCTACAAAACGGCCCACGCCTGAAAAGGTACAGGTACTACTTTGGGCCGTTTTGTTGCGCGTTTCCATTGGGATACAGCCAAGTAGCCTTCGGAAACGCGCGAGGGTCGCGCAACATTTTTACCGCAAATCGCGGTAAAAAAAAAAAGGCACGACGGTCGCGCATATGCAATACGCCTAGGTGTGAACGAGACCTAAAGGTCAGCTCATGTACTATTTTGTTGCTAACTAGATCTGTCTAGTAATCACCATCAAGGCCCTCTAGTAATCACTATTAAGGCCCATGTACCTTCACATGTGAACTGGTAGCGGTGCATGTTTGCATGTCTAAAATCTGATACAAATCTATTTTAAGGCTCTATAAAAATTCCTATATATCTTGCTTTGAACCTTGTGGTTCTATCTCTTTTCCCTAAAACATATATTGAGTGTATTTTTTTTTTAGGCAGTGAAAAAAAAAATCATGTGTGTTTAACCTCTTGCCGTCCGCCCGTAGTAAAAAAACAGACGGACGGCACTGCATTAGGGATACAACAATTTTTAAAGACACTGATGAGGCAACCAAATTGATAAATGTCCCCCAATATGTTTTAGCTCTAGAATTGTCTGTAAGCACTGTAAACATTTACTAATCTAAATCATATTTATTGTTTTATTTTTAATAATGATAATAATAATACTAATATAATACTATTGTAAATTATTATTACTTTCCTCCTAATTTGATTCAAAGACTTGTTGTGACTGCGCTTTCAGTTAAATGGAAAATGTCTTTAGAGCTCAATAATGTTTCTGAAATTGTTTTGATTAGTAAAATTGTTATCCAATCTTCTCCCCTGATCCCAGTTGACTGACTCTTAGATACAGTATAAACTCTAAAGCATTCAGCAAACCACAAGGCAGGATACATTGTGCACAGAGAGCGTCCCTCGAGAGTACTCAGGCATTTTTACAAACCATTTCCAAATGCTGCTCTATAGTTAACCCTGCTTAAAATGCAAGCGTTTCACACAGGTGGAAACAGTTTTGCTTGACATACCTTCTCTGTAAGGTAGAAAAAAAAACTTTTATTGGAATCATTAGGTCTCTAAAGTTCCACGCTCTCTTATACTTTGGCATCTAGTACCAAGCAGAAGAAATTCCAAAAAACTATTTAAAAGGCTGGATATGAAGTAAAAGGCTGTCCAATATTCAATTTGTTTTTTGCCAGTTTCAGCAGAACAAAACATGTTAATAAATTGCTGCCATGGCATGCTTTAATATGTCACAATCAACTTAAAGTCAACTCAACTGCAGTCATTTTCACAAATTTGCGAAATAAAAAAAAAAAGTAGGCCAAAGACAACAATGGACTTCAGCAACAATGCAAAACAAAGATGGAAAAGGATAAAAAATAACTTGTATTTACGTTAGTTAATTTCCATGATAGCGCAATGGACTTCCTATTCAAAACTATGGGGTGTATTTATAAATAACAGTTCAGGAACGTCACTAGCACACCATTAAACGTGAAAAAAATCAATTTAATGACACACACTTGTCATTCAAATGCACACGTTTTCAGGTCCTCACAGTGTCCCTTTCATCAGGCTCAGAAATACATCTATACTTGTATTTATAAATAATTTGCAAAGCAATTCATCCGGCAAAACTCAGCGAACATTCATATGTTTTCTTTCTAAGTCAAATTTACAGGGTTATTCACAAAAGGGTGAATGGTTTGGAGAAGGCAGGATAAGTGAACAATCTAGGCCAAAATAGCTGATTTGGAAAAATTCTCCAATTCAGTTCACTTTCCAGTTCAGCTATGTTGTCCTAGATTGTTCACTTCTCCTGCCTTCTCCAAACTCTTCTCCCTTTTGTGAATAACCCTGTTAAATATCTTGAAAATAGTGCAATTTGGCCACTAGAGGCTGCCGAGGAGCATAGGAAATAAATACTTATTTCCTATGCTCTTCAGCTTCATCTAGTGGCCAGAAGATGGTACATTGCAGTAAATATGGAAAATTGTATACTTACCTATCGGTAATTTTCCTTTCCTGACGCCAATACATGGCAGCATACAATGGGTATGGCTCCGCCCCCCACCCAATCACAGGACCAGTTATACTATAAATTAAAGCCCGCCTCCCAAGGCCACCATTCTCGTAACAAGTACTCAATGCGAAAGCCATGGGCGGGTCCTGTATGCTGCCATGTATTGGCGTCAGGAAAGGAAAATTACCGATAGGTAAGTATACAATTTTCCATATTCCTGACGCCAATCCATGGCAGCATACAATGGGATCTAACTAGCACACATCCAGGGAGGGTAATTCTGAGATCTTTATTTATACCACTGGTAAACACATTCAGAAACAACTGCACCTTGGACAAGACTCCTTTACAGACCCTGTAATATGACAGGAACATATACCAGGTTACTGCCTTCCAGAATAACTCTGGAGGTACATCACTAAATTCTATCCGTAAGGATAACATCCTTCAGAAGAGCGAATCCAGAGTCTAATCTGTGGCTCCATCTGCTTGATCAGGCACAATGCATGTGACCTAGTGCACGAAGACAGCTACTTTCTAAACGCACCAGAAAGATGAACAGATCGACCTGAAAGAAGAGGTAACCTCCATGTTCTTCCCCAGGATAGCAGCCACATTTCGGGCATGAACTGAAACTAAAAAAACTTGTCTGTGAAATGGTAGCAATAAGGTGGTTTGAAGGCTAATCTTGACTATCCGACTCCCTCCTCCCCGAGGAGATTGCTGTAAGAAACTATTTGACATGTTACTGTCCATCCTGAGTAAGCTTGATCTAGATGAAGTCGAGGAAGGAAGAACATATACAGCACTATCTGTAGATTCTAAAAGGAAACAGAGATTCTTCTGAAGAGCAAAATCTTGTGCAAGTCCTTAAGAGCCGACTTATCAATTAATGAGCTACCCCTTGTGTCTCAGGAGGATTAATATATAGAGGGTACTGATACCCAAGTACACATTGCTTGCCTTAAGTATCCTTAGTATAATCGGCTTGAGCAGTGAGGACAGAAAAAAGAATGGTGGCCTTGGGAGGCGGGCTTTAATTTATAGTATAACTGGTCCTGTGATTGGGTGGGGGGCGGAGCCATACCCATTGTATGCTGCCATGGATTGGCGTCAGGAAATTTACATTTTTACATGCTTGGACATTAACATTTCTAAATGTTCCCTATAAGGAAATATTCACTTTTTGAGTTCAGTTCCACTTTAAAGGAAATGTTCTGCCATGTTTTTCGCAAAAGATAAAACAGTTATGTTTGGTTGTACAAAATGTACAAACATTACAAAATGAAAGGAAGAAGGTTATTAATTTATATGGGCTTCGTGGACAGTTTTTAACTGCTCTATGATCATCAGAATCCTTACTATCACAGAGAAGCATTTATGCACTGAATGGTGCCACTGCAAAATCTCATCCCTTCCAGCTATACCCACTACAATGATGAGCCACTGAAAAATGTTGCAAAACATACAAATAGAGCAGTACTGGAAATGATTTAGTTGAAAAGTTATCGTGCTCTTATCAGTCTTTGCACATGAATCAGTATATGAAATTAAGTTTCTTACTCTTGGTAAAAGATTCCAATGGATACAGGGAACATTTGCAATGTTCTTGTGAAACATGCATGCTGCATGTACAGAACTAAAACTGATGGAAGTTCCCAATGGAAGGTGACATCATGACTAATTCAGCAACATTTTCATCGTTTTTGTCTTGATGACACAGTTGCTTTATCAGGGAGTGCTGAAGAAAAGTCATGCTCCATCTTGTTGCCAGCATTTCAGCAATATTTTAAAAGAGAACTAAAGCCAAAACGTTTTATTGGCATTACTTCTCTTTTGAGTTAAATGAGTATATTTACTAATGTGCTCCTGTGACCCAAAGTCAGCATATAGTGGGCTTCAGCCCACTATATGGGGGATCCCAGATACCTGATTGACAACTGGCTCTGCCTGTCTATAGCTAGAGCCAGCTGTGCCCACCCTCTCCCCTGTCTGTCCCTCCAATGAGCGCTGGAGGAACACAGAGGGGAGGGGGAATCCCGACTGACAGTCAATACTCTCTGCAGTGAGGAAACCGTGAGCTGAGCAATCAGCGGTTACATTATCGCTCACTTCTTGGAATAGAGTTGGTGTGTGACAGCTGCCCTGTTACATGGAGGCTCTGACTCTTGGGAAACATATATTTGACTCTCCCAATAGTTCTCCTTTAATGATTGTTTAAATCATTTACTCCTTTAAACTTGCAACTCCTAAAAAAAGACTTTCTTACAATATAAGAAAGACATTCCAGTTACAATACAATTCCAAACAAGATGGTTAGGAGGGCCCTGCCAATGAGAGCTTACAATCTAAAATCTATATCTGCCACTATATCTGTTATGGGGAATGTTGTAACTTCTCCTTCTTTTCTAATGTTCATTTGTTGAATGCATGCTACATGTGTCCAGTAGGCCAGCTGCTGTTACACAAAGGTACTTACTTAAAAAAACAGTACTTGTGCTTATTTGATGAAGAGTTCTTAATCTTAAAGTGGACCTTCAGTCCACAAAATCACTTTACCTCCCTGCACTCTCCCCCATTTTTCTGTTTGTTTACCATTCTCACCTAGGCCAGAAGGACATATTCCTGCTCCCACAGTTTTCTGAGTAATCTTTGTCATATATTTTAGGAGGCTTCAACAGCAGAGACACACAGCAGCTGGTTGGTGGACTTGACGCCAATAGGACCCAGCTGCTTCTTCTCCCTTGCACTCTGGGGGTTGGAGGCCCACTGATGTCATCACGTATAATGCAGGGCTCAAAGCCCTGCATTATACGTGAGGTGGCTGAGGAACAGTCCACAAGCCTGAGCAGAGGAGAGAAAGGTGAGCACCGACTGCCCAGGAAAAGGGGATAAGGTAAGTAAAATTGTTTTACAGAATCCCCCTATATAAAAATGACCAGTTAATCCTTTTAGTCTGGAGGCAGCCCCACTGCAAGGGTAGTTTTTTTCAATACCCAGATATAGGCTTTAAGAATCAAACTAAATCATGTGTGTTCCAAATCATTTGCTTTTTTACTTCAACTTGAAATACTTCTATGAGGATTGGTATGTAGTGAGCATAAAGTCCAGGGCAGATTTTATACACTGAGTTGCAGGGGGCACTTGGTACAGGTCAGTAAAGAATGACAAGCTCATGACATTGGACAAATTAGAGGCCCAGCTCACCCAGGAACATACCGCAAAATTTTTTAACATGTGGTCCGCATTTCTTCTGGCTGAGTTAATTGAAGGACGTAATGGCATTGTTCCAATACACAAAATGGTACCTAGAGACAAAATTAGCCGGGTCATTGGGGCCATTGGATGTTATATAAGCTGCCATGGGTGTTTTGTGTGTAGCACTTGTCTCATGTTTTGTTTGAATATGCTTCCAATTTATGTCTTGAGCTATCACCTATACCAAGATGTGCTCCTTGGGCAGGAGTTCCATTTCGTGCAGTGTAAATTTAGGGACACTGTGGCCATTGCAATACGAGTGTGTTAGCTTCTAGCTTCTAGTTTCTAGTTCATGGACCCAAGGATCAATGTTTCGTTGTTATTCATCGTTATTCATTTTCTGATATGCAAATGTTTTTTCTACACCCGTGTGCCGGGTTCTATATATTTGTATATTTGTACTTTTGTACACCAATAAAAATCATATGCTGAAAAAAACGAATGACAAGCTCTCAGTTCAGGAACTTGTATGTGCGCTAGCTCTTAGCCCTTTTTTTAAATCTAGACCTTCTAGTTAGATACTCATTAACCCTTACCTTGCCGCACCTTCACCTCTAAAAGCAACTTCAGTTTTTGATCTACCTGTTATTTAACCCCTTGCCTCTTGCCCCCGCAGCTCTAATGGTATTCTCTTCCTGCTATTACTTTCTAATGTCCTCCCTGTTCTTCTTCATTTCAGTTCGTATACACCACTACGGCTGACAAGGGAAGGACTGCGAGACTTGTAACTGTTAAAATGAATAGGCAGTGATAGAAATACAGACAAGGGCACTGCACGTGAAGGCTTACAGACTAAATTATTTGTGAGAGGTGGTTAGATGCACCTTGAGGCAATCTGGAAATATGAGAAACAGAGAGAGAGAAAGAGAGAAAGGATCAGATATTGATGTGTTGAGATGTAGAAACTGAACATATGAAAGGAACAGAACACTAAAACAAGCAGGCACTTAAGAGGAAAGATTACGATACTGAATCTGCCTGTTAAAATGGGGAGATGATAAGGATCTTTTGCTGCTAAGTGGTAATTGTATTGTTGCCAGCTGTTTTCTCTTATTAAGGTTAATAGATTTTGTGGTTTTAAGGTGCGTGGTAAATTATCTTTTGGGCAAGTTTTCTTTATGAGTGTCCTATGATGGCTTATTGCTTGCATGCCGTGAAACAGACTACAATTAATTTGTTTTTTAGGGCCTCACCAGTGTGAATACCAGCAGTAATAGCTGGCTGCCATCTGGGAGCGACAGTTTCCTTATTACAAAATATGTAAAAATATGTGCTCCCTTAAGGAATGTGTTCATTTACATCTGCTCCACTTTTACTTATATGCTAATGGATTGCAACCGAACATCAAACGCAATTGTTTGAGCAGCTATTTGATTTTAGTTTACATTAATGATGATGCATTGTTTGGAAGGCATTAATGTGATATTGCAGTGTTTTAGGGAGGAAAGAAAAACCTTGGAACAACGCAGAGAATGTATAACGCTAACAAAACAAAAAACAGATAATAATGACGAAGGGAACCCAGGAGACCAAAACACCATTATAACATTTATTTGCTGCTTACGTTATTCTATTTAAAGTGTCAAAAAATATCCTTGTCAGTGTTAATCTTTGCCATTGTCTGTGGTAAACAACAGTCACATAAAATAATTATGGATGGAAAGAAAGGGGATCAATCATTCACGGAATAAAAACAAAAATGTATTTTGTGTATAGAAAATTTAGGAAATACAGATGCTAGAGGTTAGGTGGCAGATGTCATGAAATGTGTTTGCTTTAGTGTTTGGGTGGGGTTCCTCGACTGCCATCCACAACCCTAAACCATACTGATCGGTTAACTGGCTTCTGATCAAATTGGCTATGCAGTGTGTGTGAGTTTGTATGACTATGGGGTCTATTCACAAAGCTGCCGAGGGCAGCCGAGTGAATGACCGATCAGAAGTGAAGTGAGCCGAACACTGTTCGGCTATTCACTTCAGGCTGGTACGGCTGATTTCAGCCGTATATCGGCTGAAATCAGCCGTACATCGGCTTGCTTCGTGTGGCTTCGGATCAGCCGAACATGCTCAGCATGTTCGGCTGACCCGAAGTGCAGAAGGAGTTCGACTCAGCCGATCCAACATCTGGATCGGCTGAGCCGAACCTCCGGCAGGCTTCACACTGCTGTTCGGGCTATTCTGAAAGATCCCGAACAGCAGTGAGAGAATAGCCGAATGCCCCGCTCCCGGCCGCCAAGAAGAGAAACCCAGCTGTGTCTTTTTTTCTTCATTTTGGCACGAGCGATGTCAGAATAGAGAAAAAAAAAATTCCCATTCAAAAGCATTGAGAGTTTACTATTGGCTATTTCAATTTGCAATAGCCAATAGTAAACTAGCATTGTTCCCGCCCTCTGCTGGTGGACCTGGTGGGGAACTGCAAAAGAGGGCGGGTACAATGCTAGTTTACTATTGGCTATTGCAATAGAAATAGCCAATAGTAATGTCCCAATGCTTTTGAATGGGACTTTTTTTTTTTTCTCTATTCTGACATCGCTCCGTGTCAGAATAAAGAAAAAAGACACAGCGGGGTTTTTCTCCTTGGCGGCCGGGAGCAGGAGACTCCCGGGGCGCCAGGGAGAGTCAGATGCTTGGAGATCAGTGTCCCTGGTTAGCAACCAGGGACGCTGATCTCTCTGAAAGTGGCCGGAGCCAGCCGTAAGATCACGGCTGGCTCCGCCCAGCTGTCAGAAGCAGGCTGTCGTCCGGCCAATGGCCGGCCGCTCGGCCAGCTTCGGCTTTCAGCACGGCTCAGCCGAGCCGAGGCATATGCGATCAGCTCGACTGAGCCGGTCGGCTGTGATCGGGAGCTGTACGGGCTATTGTGAATAGCCCGTACAGCACCCCCTCGGTTCTCCTGAACCGAAGGGGTCCTGGGGCCGAAGCTAGCCGAAGGATCGGCCGAAGCTACGGCCAGATCCTTCGGCAGCTTTGTGAATAGACCCCTATGTTATGGATACATATCAGACAGTTAATTTATTTAGTTGATTTCAGAGTACTATTTATTTAATATATGGACATCTAAGATTCAGAATGGTTTCTGACAAGTTTAATTTTAACCTTTTTGATGTATATTTTCAGTTTAACTTGTTCTGTTGTTTTAATATTTTCTCCAAAAATTGTTAAGAATTTTGAAGAATACATAGCAGTTTTAGATTTTCTTAATTTATCATGGTCAGAACTAAAAAATAAAGCATTAAATTAAATATTGTTTATAAATAGTTTGTATGTTCATACAAGTGGATCCCCAGGCTCTTTTCTCGTGTTTTTCAGGCTCTCCTTATCTCCTGTTGAAAAAAGGTCTGTTGTTTACAGAGCACAATAGCTCCAGCTGAAATTTACACACAAGTGAATCACTCCTCCTTCCTTTTGAACGGCTCCTATATAGTGTAAATCAAGGTGAGAGAGTCTGAAGTCAAACAGTTTCTGTTGTGCTCTCTCTCCTCAGAAAATTCTGAATTGTCTTTGAATCTTGGGTTTGGGTTCACCTGTATTAAATGTTTAAATCAATGATTTTATAAAAATAGTGATAAACATAAAACATTAGTACAAATACTTATAAGCTTAAAATATAAAATATAAAAATAATACAAATAACCCCAAGCCATCATAAATTGCCTTTATAGTTCTTATGTGTGTTACATCGTAGTGTTTAGTGTTTTAACTTTACTAAGGTGTCACAAAATGACACCTTATTCAACTCTATGCACAACAGCCACACACCTCAATGGTGTGAACAAGGTACTTAGAAAACAATTGTTTTCTTTGTGTCCTTGCATTGAGCCTGTATTGATTAATGCTTAGAACACAGTTTAAGGCACCTGGTGTGAACAAACCCTTACTGTAACTGTTAAACCATTCTGTATTGAGGAAAAACTGTAAGTGTACAAAAAGCATACATCGCTAAACTAGCACTTTTAGTGCTTAGACAACTAAAATGTTTGCTAGGGGATTATAGTTGCCAAGTCCGGAGTCCATAACCCAGCCAGAAGGCCCTTATGCATGCCCGGATATATACAGTATGTGTACATAGCCTAAATGTATAAGCAAAAATTATTGTATTTGTGAAAATTAATTATAAGATCATCTATATAAAGCATAATGGACAAATTATATTCGTTATTACAGACACTCATATTATAGCTGACAGAGCCTAATCTTTGTGGGAATAATTTTACATCTCTTTATTCACAAAAAAGTTTTGTTACTAAACTGCAGTGCATTTAGAACAGCGATCACATTATGTGACAGTGTTTGTGCCTGGCAAGCACTGTATCATGGCAGGAGGTCTCATGCTACCCTATACTCTAAAGCACCAGTTAGCAGCTTTGTTTCCACTCTTCCTCCTGCATTCTCAAGTTTCTCTATGACATTCAATAAATTTAAAAAAAAAAAACCCAGAGAGTGGAACACCCTATAAACGATCATGCCAGGTTTGCAGGTCTTGGAACGCAAGTATTGAACTCTCACCAAAGGATTTTGATTTTTTATTAAACATAGATTGGAAAGCGAGCACATGCTGTAAACCTTGTCCTTATCTGCAAGGTAGTCTTTCCACTGAACAAACTGTTTGAATACTATGCCACATTCCTATGAACCAGTTTCATGTCCCGTCATATGTCTGAGGTAGAGTGATTTTGGTTGGAAAATTGCTGAAAACTCACCATCTAGAACACAAACTAGAACAAAAAGCCAGGATAGATGTACCTGGAATGCTACAAATTGTACATTTTACATGTTACACAATTTGTAAAAGTGTTTCTCACCTCTGTACAAGACATTGTACCAATCAAGGTGACCATCTCTTGTCAATTGATTTCTACCTTGTCCAAGGTCTTCCAGGGCCACCTCGCTTGTAAGAGATGGTATAACAACAATTCAATAGCCCCAGGCCATTGTTACTTCAACACATTGTATAAAACGGTCCTTGAAATCTATGTGCAGAAGAACAAAATACACAATACAAACACACAATACATTGTGAAATGAACCCGCAGTTCATTTATTGCATTGAATAAAGGCCTTTGTTACATAGGATTGTGTAGGATTTGAAATGTTTTACTTTGAAAGTATGTTACACCTTTGGATCTTTAAACTAATAAAAGAATGGCAATAGTAAAACAAAGGTTTTCTTTTTATTTATTATGACAAATAGTTTCAGGTTCTTCAGTTTCCTAGTTATGCACTGTAATTGCTGTTCTCACCTAACCTGGTGATCCCATACTAGACTACGAGGCTGTAGAGTGGGTAATAGACAATGCTTCATGTTTCTGATTCATTGGTTCTTTGTTCAGTTAAGCTGGATAGATAATAAAATAAATGTTACTTGCCAAAATAGGAAAGTGGAAGACTTGGCAGGTTTGCCTTTTCACTAATACAGAAAGGTGTATATTTTAGAAAGACATAAAACAAACCAGAAATAAACATCAAACAAAAAACTTGATGGCCTGTGCTTTCATGAACCTTATTTTTTTAGTTTTGGATCGCGTGAGAAAGAGTTACTATTTCTGTAAAATGTTTACCTCTGTTCATGGTTTTCCCTCACTTTATGTCTCTGCAATTCCTATATAAGAGATGGGGTGCTCTAACCCTTCCCTGCTCTATCAAAAATAGAATAACATTTTTTCACTGCCATTGGACTTTACTCCTCATCCTACACCCTCTCTGGAATCTCCACGTTGTTTAGAGGGAGCAGGTGCAGGGGCCCTTGAGTTCTTACGCTTTGCTCCTCTCAGCTCTGTGTCTACCCTCCAAAGTTCAATGACGCACAGAAAAAAACATTTTCTTTTAGGCACATTGGCCAATTCTACTTAAACAAGAAAACCACAATATTGTTCCTATCTGAAAATGGGGTGATGAGAAAGATGAATTGTGAGTCAAGACTCACAGCTTATCCTGTCACCTCAGAGTGATGTTAGAATATGATTTTGTGTTTTGCAGTCTACCAACCACCATTAAACCTACCCACCCCACAATCCCAATTTTGGGAGCATATGTGTATTTTTTGTGAGATTGCTAGGTCTCACCATAACCCACGGCATTCCCTTTGACCCACTTTATAGCTTGGCTACCTCCTGCAGTATGGACATGGGAAATGCATGGACACCACACTATAAAAACAGATCAATGGCTGCCTTTTTTATGTGTTCCATGCAGAGGAAGTGTGTCTAAAAGCAGCATTTTTTTTCCAGGAAAAATAGAGGTGTTTTTTAATGCCATACATTGCTGTTTCAATCCCAAGAGCTGACACTGTCTTGACAAACTCAGCTCTGTGTACTTAGAGCTATTCTATATCATGAATAATTAGACCTGCACTTCTACTTCTAGTTCAACAGTTAGACCAGTCAAGCTGTTTGGTCTAAAAGCTTAGGGTAAGTATGTGACTGGTTATATGAATCAGCAATCTGTTTCCCCCATGTCACGAGCTGGGATCAGGCTCAGAAACAGCAGGCACGTTTGTAGTATACACAGGCCGGGTTCGGTACACAAGCAGGCGGAAGCAGTATTGAAGCAAGCAGAAGCAGTGATGAAGCCGAAGTCAGAAGCCAAAGGTGTCAGGGTTCAAGTGGAGTGCAATAAGCATAATCAGTGAAACAGCAGCCAAGGTTCGGTACACATGAAAAATTGAGAGAGTTTACCCCTTGTGTGGCGCTTGTCAGAGGTAGGGGGAAATGGTAGAGCAGGGTGTAAGCGTTGGTGATGTACTCACCTAAGGCTGGGTGAGCATTTGCTTGTACTCATCAGCAGGAAGAGCCACTGCCAGGTTCAACAGAGACCCTGTGTTCAGGTCCAGATCCTGGCACCCTTTCAGACTGCTAATGTTGCTTAGTACTGTTGGAGGAAAACAATAGTCTGTCTTAGCCCTAGCTCACATTTGTTAAAACAGTGCTATTAAGTATAGCAACAGCAAAGATTCATTTTTGGACATGGATTGAGCAGGGGCCTTATCTCAAACATTTAGAGAGTCCTTTACTTAGAACCAGCATGTAGGTAAAATATGTCCAACCCAGTCTCTAAACAGTGAGGTATGAATGATAGTCCCAGAGCATGAAACTTCAAAAACAAGTCAGGAATGTCAGTCCCTATATTCCTCTCCCAACAGATACCCTAATGAGTGACTTTAAAAGGCAAGCCTCACAAACATCTATAAAATTAGCCTCTTGCTAGTATAATTACTATACTAGCCATTTGAACCTTTTTGGCAGACCATTGTGACCCTACTCCTTTTTTAAATAGATTAGGTGGTCAGTTTCTGAGGTTTTTCAGCCTACTGGAAAATGTCTCCACATCCTCCCAACACATGCTGTCTTATGCCCTACTAGATTAGTTTAACCACAAAACTAATAGTAATTAGATCTATGGTTACATTAAATACATTGGAAAAGATCCTCTTTGGCTGTCAGAGGGTTAAAGTATTGTTCTGTCTCAAAGTATCCTTTTCAGTGCTGAACGGCTTTTTCTGGTATTTCCAATACACTTCACATGGAGAGCACTAATCTTGGAAGAAACATTTCAGGATCAATGATTATAGAGGTACTCCTTTCTTATTTTGTAGACAATCAAGGCAGCCTTCTTTTCATCTCTCACTCTCTTGCAATTTTAATGTCAGAGTTTATGTCAAAAATGTTTGATTTTTTCCCCCTCCAATTTTCATTCTTCAAAGAGAACAAAATAAAAGTTGCGGACTGAACTCTTCAACAATGTATGTGCTGCCGTCTCACTCTCGCTTTTGAAGTCCATCTCTCACCCCTTTAATGCCAGGCCCCTGTGATTACCAATGTTTTCAGCCATTTCAAGTCCATTTCACAGGACTGCACGGACAGTAAGATGGGAAGCCCTTTCATGTAGGACTGTCAGCTAAGGTTTAAGTGTTTGAGGAACGAAAGTTAATCATGTTTTGTGTCCTTTAGTACATTTGACTTGCCCTCAACACTCCTTAAACATAGTAACATAGTGTCATGCATATCATTTGTAATAACTGTTGCAGCATCTATTCCAAGCCATGTCTATGTATAAACATATGACAGACATTGAAAATTAAATGGCAAAAATCATAGGGTATACTGAAAATAGTATATAAAAGGTTACTAAAATTCAGTTGAATTGCACATTTGATTTGTATTGAATTTATGACATTCTTAAGCTTAGGGCTAAGTTTACATACTTGGGGCCTGAAGGGACACAACTTTCAGCACCCTTGGTAACACCCCTCTGCCAGGACTCTAATAGTGAATCTGGCCCGGACTGAGCTGTAGTCAGAGTGGCTTCAAACACGAGGCAAGTGAGCACTCTGCCTCCTTTGGCAATTTCTTATGAGAAGAAGGTTGCAGATGTATACTGAATATTAATTTAAGCAGCAGTGGTCCCTTATAACCTAATTAGGCCCAAGCCCCTTAAGCATATGTCCAGGGTTTCGTGCCAGGTATCCCAGAGGACCTAAACAACTTCAGGTCTATTTGTGACTTGGTATCCAAATGGGATTTCTCTTTCACCATTTTTTTTTAAACAGAATTGCAGGAAGTGCAGTAGAGTCCATCCATCTATCAGTATTTAACCATGTCCTGTGAAATCATGTCCACATTTTGGCAATTCCCACAATGCAAAGGTGGCGTGTAACCATTTGCCTCAGGACAAAGTAAAGATAGAATAATCCTTGGCTCTAGTGCTTCTTTTTTTCCCACAGTTAATGGCCTTTCTCTGCTTTGTCAATCTGAACAATTTAAAGGGGAGAAAATTAATTATCTTCAGAAAGGACAGCAGGAGGTGTTTCTTGTAGGGCATCGAGGTTTCTCCCGCTTGCCTCTGTGTGCCGTAGTAACCGCCTGGATAACCCATGGTGCTCAGCAGGGGGCATACCATCTGACACACATAGAAGTTTCAGATAGCAGCAGTGCTACAAGGCCTGCAATAGAGCAATCAATGGACTCACTGTCCACTAGAGAGGTACATATTCATCCTCTTTTATTTCAGGGTGCAGCTGCCAAAACTCTGTAAGACAAATGACAGGGTTGCTTTAACTGTATGTTAGAATACAATATCCATTTCCTTTTGCTTCATTTTATGTCACCAGTTCTGAATATCCTGGTGCTCTGAATTTTTTGGTGTGAGGGGGCAATACGCTCATTGGTACAGTGCTCAGCGATACTATACTATAACTATAAGCTTCTCTTCTTTCGATAACTCAGTCAAACATACATACAAAGTAAGGTGTTCTATGAAGTCAAGCAGAAGATTGCCATAGTAGGACTTCTAAGACTACCTTAGCTCTTAGCTTCATTAAAATCTTGCAAAGCAGGAAAAGCCACAGTTCCTTCCTTACAATAGCAGCACTACTTGACATACTAGGTAGCTGGAATAATGAGAAGGTTCAAAACACAGGCCAGTAAGATGCTCATTAAATGTAATGTTCCCAGAGCCACAATCATGTGCAGATAGACTTACTACATACAGTGACAAGTGCTGGTGACGTCTTCATTTTATGTAACAAAATTGTACTAAAAAGTGTGTATCCTGTGGACTGAGACTGCAGTCAGCAGTAAGGCTAGAAAAAGGACCAAGCCAATTGGGAAAAATTGTATACACTAGGTGTGATGGTCAGGCACTTTAGGGCATCTGTATTATAGGTGAAGAAGACTGAGGTATGGCCTGGCTATGTGGAGTTGGTCATGCATAGACTATCTAGCTGGATCCAATAATTCTTACAGCAGAACTCCAAGAAAATTGCTCTATACATCTACAACAATGCCGATTTATTTGTTTAGCTTGCAGGAAGGTGATACAGGAAGCTACAAAGCTGAAATAGAAAATATTGGTATTGCTTCTCTGGCTATTCAGTGCATCAGAGGTTTGTGAATCTCAAAGTTGATGAAAAAGAGTTATAAGGAGGGAACAATGGATGTTAGGCTTGAAAAGTCGTTACAATTCAAGTCTACAGGGCCAAAAACACATGATTTTTGCATGAAAAAAAGCTCATGCACTGCAAGAGACACAACGGTTAGATGTGAGTGTGTACCAATTGCATGGGATTCTTCATGTTGAGCAGGCGTGTTTTTAAAATTGGATGAC
>NW_017306534.1:953915-954828 GCF_000935625.1 Nanorana parkeri
GTTTTTTAAACAGTGGAATACAACTCCCGGGGGGGGGGGGGGGGACTAGTCTGCGCCTGTTTTCTTACTTATATATCTTAAATACGTAGTCATGAAATATTGTTCCAGTTGATTCAAATCTGAGAAAAAAACTAAACAAGTACTAGTCAACCCTTGGGGGTCTACATTTTCATGGGTACTGATCTAGGAACCTCAGACTTGTATAACAGAAAAAAATGATCACTTACATTACTTTGGAAAATATATTTTTTCCTGTAATCACTGTTTTCACGTTCTTGCTAATTTGCTGGGAAAATACTGTTATTCCTCCTTCTTAAGCTGGCCATACACCTTACAACAGGGGTCTCAAACCTCCGGCCCTTCAGCTGTGGTGGAACTACAAATCCCATGAGGCATTGCAAGATTCTCACAGCCACCGACATGACTCCCGGAGAGAGATGCATCATAGGATTTGTAGTTTCACCACAGCTGGAGGGCCGGAGGTTTGAGACCCCTGCCTTACAACCATCTCAAGACTTTTAATCGGCAGGTGTATGGACACCTTAATAGGGGTTTAATTTGAGAGCTCTTTTTTAATAGTCTGCAGTATTCCTCCACCCCAGCTGTGTTCACTTTTCCATTGCCCATGTGTTTCCAGTTTAAGAAATGATGGTGCCTACTGGGTCCTGTCTCTCTGCTTGCTAGCAGTAGATATATGCAAAAAAAACTGAAGGTTTAATAACCCTTAAATTAAAAAAGTTCTTTAGCTTTAAAAACAAAAAATAATAAATGTCCTTAAAATGTTATCCATACATTATATCACACTGGCAAAATAATTATCGAATTAACCTTCTAAATATTATTCATGATGTACTTTGTTCTAGTATGCTTATACGGGGTTTCCGCTGTGCCCAACTTAGAATTTTGCTTGTTG
>NW_017306534.1:954842-966029 GCF_000935625.1 Nanorana parkeri
GGGGGGGGGGTTCATAAAATCTGGAGCAGCCAACCAATCACCTTCTCTGTTTCATTTTCAAAGCTTAATTTAACAAACTGAAGAAAGAAACTGATTGTTTGATATGGGCAGTGTGGCTGCTCCAGTTTTGATGACTTCCTTCCACTGAGGGGAATTTATCCAAACTGGAACTGACAGAATCTGGAGCAGTTGTACATATCAACAAATCAGCTTCTCCCTTCAATTTGTTCAGATAGTCTTTGAAAATGAAAGATAGAAGCTGATTGGTTACTTTGGGGAACTGCTCCAGGCTCTGTCTGCTCCAGTTTTCATGTATCCCCCCAATGTAATTTAATAAAAAGGCAAACATATTTAGCTATATTTGGCCAGTTCACCCACCTGAACCACCCAGTTGATGTTCGTAAACAAACATAACTTTAATGCTTATTTAAAAACATAACTTTTTATGTTTTCAGTTCATGAATTGTTTATTCTGTGTTTTATATTCATGAATTTTTAGGAGGACACACAATGTTTTGTTTTGTTTAAAGGGACAGTACAATTTTTTTGTAAACAATGGAATACCGGAATATACAGGTTGAATGACACACAGCTTCATTTCACCCACTTCCTTAGGGGAAAATCACTCATCCTCATAGTTCGAGGCGACGTGTGAAAATGAAACAGTCACACGTCGGCTCAATAGATCAGGAAGTGAGCGAACACATACCGTCGCTCGCTCACTTCACGATCATCTCCTTGCAGAGAGATGATCTGCAGGGATGGGGGAGGGTACAGTTGGCTCTGTCTCTAGATAGGCAGAGCCAGCTCTAACTCACGAAGCTGAGTGGATCTCGAGAGTAATGTTGTGATCTGTCTCGGCTGCAGGGGACTCAATATACACCGAGCTGTAGTTCGCGATATACTGAGCTTTGGGTCACTGGAGGGTGCTAGTTTATGTCCTACCATGAGCCTTAAGAGAACAATGGGAAAAAACACTTACCCCATAGTTCTCTTTTACTTTACTTTACTTCATAGTGTTTAAACTCACAGTTAGTTTAAACACTATGCCCTGCAATGTACTACTCATAGGTCCTCTTTCAAGTTTCAGGCCAAAAGACCCCTGCAGCAGGAAACTTCTTCTTGCACTGAGCCCTGTTCTTAGCAATGGACTCAGATCATTACCAGGGCTAACTGTATCCTGGAACCTCCACCCTTCCAACTGAAGCATTGAGTCAGTGCCAAAGTCTCAAAATATCCTTAACAAATGGGATCATGCTCCTAGCCAGAACTTCCCCTCTCTGAAGGACCCTCGGTGCTGCAAAGTGGGCTATTTATAGCACCTCTGCATGCCAAAATGGCCAACAGAATCTCGTGAGAATTCTATGTCAAAACTTAACACAGGCCCTATCAAGATGGCGCTCAAAGAGCATGGTAGAGGGCACTTTAGTCCTATGCCTGGCTTTCGCTGGTGCCAATATTGCAGCAGTCATGTGATTGCTTTGTTTGCTACTGAAGAAAAGGAGAAATTGATTTAGCCCCCTTTCACATATGGGTGGTTTCGGGAATGTGTGTTGCGGGCCGTTGCTTCCCGTGTTTGTCAGGCATCCCCATTGAATACAATGGGTGCTAAATGCACGCTGAATGCTGGAAAAGTTGCGCATGTTGCAAATTTTGCAAAATGCATTCCACGTTTTTCCCGGCGAGGGGGGAATTTCCATTACTTCCTGTCTTTGTGGCACCCTGACACTGAGCAAGGACACCTCAAAACCCTCTTTCTTCAAAATAACAAAAAAGTTTTGGCTGGAGTTGGGGTTTAGGTCCCCTACAGCTTTCAGGCCAGGCTTGAGACAATCAATTGATCGGGACAGATCAGCAGAAAAGCAGCATAATTTATTACATGTTTACAGTTGTTTAAACGATCAAAAGATGTTTTTAAGTACATAACTGTGCAAATGAGTTTTGCCACATTATGATACATTCCGAGAGGCTTTAAGCATGCAAGGAGCTTTGGAGAGGTGCCCAAAATTCTATTTGGCTAGACCTCAAATTGCTTTAAAGAATTTAAAACAAATATTGCATTCTTTAACTCATGCAGAATACTATATATATTAGGAGTTACCTATTACCAGATGTAAAGTAACGCATGAGAAGCATTTACATTCTTAACAGGTCCTGTGTGTCGTGTCTTTTTTCTTTACAAATGTAATAATAAACACACTAGCATACAGGGGTCGTTGCATCCAGCTTACAGATAGATGATTTTGGCAGGGAGATGATAAGACAGTTAGGTTGCTAATCTGTCTCCTCAACCTGTCAAGTTGGTGCATTTCCATTCTCTCTGCTGGCAAGTACCGGTGATTTGGGAAGTGCTTCCTAACAAATGGCTGGAGGACTGGCTTAAGTTAAAAAACATGCCTTTTGCCTTGGCTGTAATCAAAAACATAGCACACATACCGCAATAAATATTCAGAATTAAAAGAAAGTAGGTTAGATAAACAATACACTCGGCCTCACTTAAAGGAGAACTCCAGTCAACAATATTCTTAACCCTTGCAGTGGTGCTACCCCCCGCACCGCAACAATTGAGTGCTCGTTTTCATCTAGGGACGAAAATAACAAACTTATACTCACCTGAACCTCTTAGCCAACTGGCTGCTAAGCCAGTCCCCGGGGTCTCTCTCCCCCTCTGTTCCAGAGGTCTAAAGTCCTGTCCTGTGAGTCATCTTGTCCTATACAGTGTATAGGATGTGAGGATGACAAGTGACCATCGCTGGAGTACAGACAGGCTACTAGGAGCGGTCTAACAGCCAACTGACTTTGAGGTTCAAGTGAGTGTAACTTTGTTATAATCATCCCTAGATGAAACAAGCACTTAACCCTTGCAGTGCTGGGGTAGTGCTGCTTAATTGGTATAGCAGGCACAGATATGAGTGGATTGCATTACATTTGTCCACGTACATTTATGAAAGACTTGCTTAGATAACAAAACTGCATGAAAGCCATATCAGATATCTTTTTTTTGACCAATTTTCTATGCACCTAAAAACAGATTTCAACTGAGATTCTTTACAGCAGATTTATCTAATGTTTTATTTTCCCTCTGAACTGGCTTGAGGTTGTGATGAAGGTAAAGATTAGGATAAGCAATGTAGGTGACCATAGGCTGAGGGGAGACACTAGCAGGATTCCTTAAATGAGGTTTGCAAAGAGGGTTCCCGTTGTGTTGCTGGATGAATCCAAGCTTAGCACATTAGACCAAGGGATGAGGTTTGGGTTCTCTGCTACCACGGGATTTATGTGAATCCTGCAGGCTCGAGATTTGCAATCCTGGTGAATTGAAGTTCAGATATGCCATTGAGAATTTTTTTTAACCATAATGCACTGCATGGCCTATGAATTGACACCATCAGGCTTAGAAGGGCAAATAATGGAGCTTTTGATAAGCCAGCTGCTGAAAAGGATAGGAAAAGCAGACAACCTGCATAGGGATAGACTAGGGTCTGCAAGGGAACTGTGCTGTAATTCTGATTGCTTTGCAGCCTTTTTTCTGTCATTATTAAGGGCTTTATTTGTACTTAATTTTATTTTGAGGTTGATTTGAGGTCAGTAGTCACTTTTACCTGCTGTCTGATCCATAGCAAACTTTTTTGCTTCAAGGCTTCCACTCGCATTTATTTCATGGGGTGGTATTTTGGAATTTAAATTTTTTTGGGTGTATATTTTTTTTTTTTGTATGTGACTATTTCCTTTTATTTTAGGTTATTTTGACGCAAGTTTTCTCTTTAAAACAGCAGCCTTTTGATATTTTTACATATTTACATGGTTATTAAGGTTGAATAAAGACACAGGTCCATTGAGTTCAACCTGTGTGGTTGTGTTTGAGTTACTAAGATTACCTGTACCTCTGTATGTTTTGCTGGTTGAGAAAAGTATCTAGACGGGTCTTGAATGATTCTATACTCCTCTTTGGGGGTTTAAATCTTTTTGTTGGAGGGTTCTTTATTTTTATTTTATGTTGATAGAGCCTTTTTTAAGTTTGGACTGGTCAAAGTGCAGTATTGAATTGTTACTCACCTTCTGTTCTTTAAGCTGCCACCTCACATTATATCACTCACACTCATTGCACCACCCATCCCCATAGTAAAAATAAAAGTTAGGCACACACAAGTTAGGCCCATTAGCCCTGAATACAATTGTGCTGTTGGCCAATTTTACACGGCTGCATCTGTCTCTTATTTCTTATAGCAAATGCCCTGTTTGTACTTGTCTATAGTAAATTTGGACCAATTCTCCCTTAAAAATGTCCTGCTAATGATCAGTATTATGCTGCTGTATTATTTAGGGTCTGTTAATCCTAAAGCAGGCTTGATAGAAATTTTCCTGCATCTATTTTTTTCATTGGTACATGTCTAACATGGCAGTTCCTCCCTTACTATGCCTTTTTTTTTACAGTAGTTTACCTATTGTCTCTAAAAACTGCCCCACTCTGCTAACAGGATTTACCCCCTTGTGACTTTAATGGGATTTGCTGCTTGATTCAGGTTGCCTGGCTGCCACGTTGATCCAAGGGCTTCAATACTTCATCCTGATACTGATCCAATACTGATCCAATGAGTTGGAACAAGTTTCCAGAGTTCTGACTGCATGTTAGTCCAAGTCAGTTAAAGTACTGAAGCCAGAGACAGCGTTCTTAGAGGGAGGTCAGCACTGGAAGTATCTGTTGTTCTCTAAGTATAGGTTTAAATACAGTAGTCCACTTAAAAAACAGACCATCATGTTGGCATTATTCTGACAGAGAACAGTTTGTGACATGCAGAGTTTATCATGCAAATGCAGTAGCAGAACATATTCTTTAACTGTAGAGGCCGTCTCATATATATCTAGAATCCAATATCATTAAAATGATTATTGTGTCTGTTGTCAACCAAATTTTCAGGAATAGCTATATACTACTTCATGTAGATTTCAGGATGTACTATGTTCATCACTGTATCACTGTAGTTTTTCACAGTAGTTTACTGCTTTGTGTAGACTTGGCACAATTCATAAAACTCCCAGTGAACCAATTAATCTTATTTTAGGACTGGTGCATTGTTGTAATTCTGCTAGATGTTATATGCAAATTTTGAAAGACTAGCTGCTTTCCTAAATATAAAAAATATGTTTTTCAGAGTATTCTTTATTCTTAGGATCACAATTCCCAGTCACGCACCATCTCCTTAATCATTCCAAATCATATATCCAAAAACAAGGTTAGTGTGATGAAATTAAAATGTCAAGCCACGTAGCCAGTTAAGCCACCTAGGGGGTGATTTTTATTAGACAGGTCAATGACAGTGAAAAGGTTAAAACTGTAAATTGAATAATAGATGCACAGTTACAATATGTCTTACATTTTAAAATTATATATATACATACACAGTATGTATTAACCTATTTATCTGCTTACAAATCTAATACACTGCAGTATTGGTGTTTTGTTGAGTGTTATATTAATGTGACACCATGTGACTTGAAATGCTTGCATATAATCAAAAAATGTTGTTTAAAAAATACAATACATACAATATAGCAAACATTGTTACAAACCTGACCTAACCTGACCATATATTTCCATATCCTCCATAAAACCATAATATAAATCCTATCCGCTGTTTGGGGATGTGAAGTTAATCTGCAGCACAATGATCTGTTTTGCATTAGTAATTTCCATGATAATTCCATTGTCTTGTGCTCTTTAAATGGCCCCATTAATCCATTGTATTGGGTGATTCCTGTGTTTTGATGACGGAAAAATTATTTCCAGGTGATTTCTCAGCACTAGCAAGAAGGCCTCTCAACCAGATAGGATGTTACTTCTCTAAGGCCTTAAAAGCTTCCAATGACACTAGTTCTGAGGATGTATTAAAGCAACTTTTTATGAATGTAAACTGCTCTTTTATTGTATGCACTTATGCCAGCTTCTCTGGTTTCATGCCCTGGTGCACTAAACTTATTTTGGTGTAGAAATGTATCTAAAATAAATCGGATCTGGGAGGAAAGCACGAGAAAGGGTATAAATAAATTATGTGTTATTGAACAAACACCACGCCACTGTTCAACAGTCACTCAATGAAGAGGGCAGGAAGAAGCAATGGACCATGGTAATGTCTAATCTTACTACTCAATGGGCTGTGTGCCGCACAAAGCTTTCCAATGCAGGAAGTGTCAAAGAGATAAATAGCAGAGTGTCCTCTTCAAAAATATGATTAATACCCTCCTCGGTCCACTGCTGAAGATGTAGTGGTTACAGCTGGCTTGGACAGCAGTTGCATTGAGAGAAAATCCAGGACGATCTCAGCAGAGCAGAGAGGGCAAAGAGGGGGACAAGTAAGCAACTGAAAGGGAGACTAGAACTAGGCCACTGATGGCCAAAAGGGACCCATTCAGCTGCTTTTTAAGTAATGTTTAGAAAACTTTCAAGCATGTGAAGCAGGGCCACAAGTGCACAGTCCTTTTCGGCAGAAGCAAAAGCAAAGTCTTTAAAGTTCATTGCGCGTTAGAGTCTTTTAATACCTCCCAAGAGAAGACTTGGATGCTCCAAATATCTTCGTTTACAGTACTCAGTGTGGAATCTATGCTCCATCTAAAATTATATTTTCTCTTTTGTTATACATTTATTGTGCTTAGTTAAAAACAAACTAAAAGCGATTTTACAGTTAAAAAGGACTTTTTAAATGTTTGTATATGAGCAATTCCACTCTTTTTGTCTGACATTCCGATAATTAATGTACAAGCACCACCTAGGGTGTGAAGTGCAGTGTCATTTATCTATATGATCCCAATACAATCGTAAAAACTTTAAATATCAGCAATCACATTTTAAAGTGCTCATAGACATTGTCTTCCCATCATTTTAGACCGATTGGAATGTGATTGACATGTCTAAGGTTATAACACTGACCCTCAGATTTTGGGAGAAAAGGCGATTGAGTTTGGATTTTCCAAGCAGATCCCTATTATTTCCCCAAGCAGATGAATATGGCAGGACTGTCATTCTTTAATTTTATCAATAATACACAATTTCAACATCAACAGATTTGGACACCAAATGTGCAATAATGGGGTACAGAATATATCATTGTCACTATTTGATTGACAAAAGCTACATTTCAAAGTTCTATATAGTGATGAATAAATCTAAAAACTATGCAAATTTGAAATGTTCTTAAGTGAACCAAATTGCATGCATGTCTTGTCAAACTAAATGGGAAATATAATCACCTCATGAAAATATGTAAATGTTTCTCACAATACCAGTGGAAAAGTGCTTTTGTTAAGGTCACCAAAAAGACACAAGGGCAGAAGGCTGAAGGGATAAGAGAGTGTTGTATATTATAAAACTGTAAACCCATGTATATGTGCAATTTTGCAATTGTATCAACTAGTTTTTTTTTTGTTCTTTCTTTTTTTTTTTAGCAGGTAGGCTTTTTATGTTACCAGGGAGAGCTGTATTATTTCCAGAGAGAGTTACTATGATTATTTCCAGAGATTGCTTGATATGAGAGCAGCAAACGGCTATCGAGACTTCTGGGAGCTGTAAGTTATCAAAGAGACTGCAATGAGAACTGCACACTACCAAAGAGACTACCATGAAAACTGCGCACTACCAAAGATACTGCCATGAAAACTGCGCACTACCAAAGATACTGCCATGAGAACTGTGCACTACCAAAGATACTGCGATGAGAATTGTGAACTAGCAAAGATACTGCCATGAGAACTGCGAACTACCACAGAGACTGCGATGAGAACTGTGCACTACCAAAGATAATGCCATGAGAACTGCGAACTACCAAAGAGACTACCATAAAAACTGCGCACTACCAAAGATATTGCCATGAGAACTGTGAACTACCAAAGAGACTGCCATGAGAACTGTGCACTACCAAAGAGACTGCCATGAAAACTGTGTACTACCAAAGAGACTGCCATGAGAACTGCGTATTACCAAAGAGACAACCAATTTATATTTAGTTATTAGCCTGGAAGCAGACACCACAAGGTGCCCTCAGTAGGGTGCCCCTGTGTGACAGAGAGACCATTCCATTAAGGGTGTCCCTGAGCTGTGTGAGCCCCTGGCTTCTTACATGTCTTGGATTCTCTATCTGTGAGAATTCTGTGTCATAATTCTCAACTCTGTTTACATCCATAATATAAAATAAATAAAAGATCCAACAGCAAGAGTGAAAATCCATTATAATGGCCACAGCATGTATGTAGACAAAGGGCCTCAAGCACATGAATCTCACAAGCAGAGTCCATGAGACTAGAAACTGTCACATGGTTATACTCTCCAGCATCTGGTAAAATGGAAGTACTAGTATTGAGTGAACTGTTACTGAAATGCACCACGTAGTGTTCAGTTTTGGTGCATAACAGTAGATTTAACTGTAATGTCCAGAATCAGGCATAAGCTGGTTGTTGGCAGCAGTACTACAATGCTGTGACATACATACCTTGCAATTCACCATAATTGACATCTGGCTGCCTCATTTTACTTTTCCACTGATTTGTCCATCTACCTACCAGCTTCCGATACAGGACAACCCCCGGCAGATCCATTCTCCTGCAGTTCAGGATATTGTGTGTTATAATGTGCAACCAATCAGACACTGCCAGAATGCACATAATAGTGCAATCAGGCCTACACTGGTGATTTGTAGCAGTACTACTATGCTGTGACATATATATCTTGCAATTCACTGTAACTGACATCTGGCCTGCCTCATTTTTCTTCTCATCTGCTTGTCCATCTACCTACTGGATTCCGATAAGGTACAGCCCCTGCAGAGCCATTTCCCTGCAGTTCAGGATATTGTGTGTTATAGTGAGCAACCAATCAGACACTGTCAGATTGCACATAACAGTGCAAAAATATTCTCTTTAAAAGTATTTGGACCCCATGTCCTTTATATGTAAGCACATTTGTGGAAGGGGTCTCTCAAAATGCAGAAAAAGGTTAATCACTCAGCAGTCTTTCATTTTATGAGGTCTTTGAAGATGTTCCTCATCTTTAGTATTGACATTATTCTAATAGGACAAGTCTTTTCATAATTGCCCCAAAATCTCCTGCAGTGGCACTAAAAAGCAATTTTTCTCAAGAAGATATATTTAGTCCAGTTGTCTGTAAAGACTAGAGAGCAGGAGGTCCTAAAATAATTTTACATCAAGTCCCTTCATACAGAAGGATGACCCTGGTTCTGCGGCTTTAAGGAAAACACATTTAAAAGTGCCCACCAAGCACATAATTACCATTGATCAAAATTGTCTTTGCAGGGCTCCCAAATGCATGTATATTGTATATATGGTACATAAATGGTAAAAATGTGACCATAAATAGAACATTCAGACAGATCTGCTGTGGATTAGGTACAATACAAGCTGTCAGCATAAGCTAAATACCAGCTTTTGGACATTTTTAGGAATTAAGCTTTGTTGTGCTATGCAACGAGCAAATGTGTCAGGAGGTGGGTGAGTTATTCATGGTTCAGGACGCCATTCCCATTTTCAAAACGAACATTACTTAAACCCTAATGAAATGATGGATAATCTGGAAGTATGTGCCTTAAGAAGATATTAATCATTTGACGCTGTATTGTTAATCATGCATTCCTTCATCTCCAGATGCGTGGTATCACCTTCCAGTTACACAGAGGGCACTGAAACCACAATACACAACCCAGCCAACAGCTCTGCGAACATCCCACACCCTCTGGCCTGAGAGACAAAAGAGTGTATATGGTAACATGAAATGCATAGCACAAGCTCAATATTTTGGCTAGGCTAACATTTGTGTTAAATAGTGACTGAAAAGAAGAAAATAGTATTAAAATGAAATGACTAAATATAACTAATGGCCACTTTCCAACTACTTTGCTTGTTCTGTAATTGCAACTAATGCGCAGCACGAGATTACCTTAAAGCTGATCTCTGGGGAGACATAAAGGACGAAAACGAACACATCTCTGTAATCATAAATACTTACATACATAAATAAATCAATGTACTTTTATATGTAGGCAGTGTAAGTACCTGAATGCGATCTGGTATAAGCCTGTTGAAGTCCTTGTATAGCAGAGCTGGAGTGTAAAAAAATGAAGTATTACAAGGAGCCTGTGAGTTCATATGCTCATGTGCTAACATGGAGCATGCTGAAAATAGGAGAAAAGCAGAGTGACAGCAAGTGGGGTTCAACACTGTGATGCTTCTTCTTTCCAGGGATGTGCTCAGGCTGGGACCAAACCTTTTCTGAACCTGAGCTCCTCCAAACCCGGAAGCTACCTGAGGCCACCTGCCTGTTCAGCCGCAGGCTGGGCACTCCCCACCTCACAGCTGCACATGAGCAAAGCGGTGGGATGCTTATGCTCATGTTATTGTCTTTATATGGCCACATGGCCATATTAGGTCAATGTCATTGACCAGATAAAGTAATGTTGCCATATAAGGTCAATTACATCATTGCATCCACCCCTTTAATTACTTGCAGCTGCGGGTAGGGAATTCTCTGCAGCTGATTGGGCATCAGCAGAAGGAGTTTCCTTCTGTGTTCAAATTAGCTCCTTCTGCATTCAGAGGAGATGAACCTGACCTCATCCCTACACCAATCACTGTCCAGTCACTAGCTGGGGCAGGTCCAGAATGACCTGGGCTCAGAGGAAGTGTGTTGATGGATGCTGGTCATCAGACTGAGGACATCTCGTGGCAGAAAAACGTACTGTGGGGAAAATCTTTGGATTGAAGTTGAATATTGCAGCAAAATCTGGTTTAGTTGTTTTATTTTTTAATGGTCTATTCATTCTTATCTCAGTTAGTTTTTGCTGGAGTTCTTATTTTTTTTTTCCTTTTCCAATATATCATGCAGACTGGATTGTGGTTTTGTTTTCTTGGCTCATACCTGAGGAAGAGGGCTGACCACACAAAAATATAAATCTCTTTAGTGATGAACCAGCATCCCAATCATAGTAGCTGCAGTTGGGTGCCCCCCTTCCCGCTACGCCAAGCAGAGGGTTTCTAGCCATTTAGCTTATACATAGCAGAGCTGAATAAGGAAGCTTCTTTAGACCTGTGAATATATACCAGTCTAAATATTTTTTACTCACTTCACATCCTTTTTTTTGTGCTTTTACAAAGTACGCAGATGTATTCATAGCAGTTACTGTAACA
>NW_017306534.1:966145-992731 GCF_000935625.1 Nanorana parkeri
CCCCCCCGCCCCAACCCCTATCAGTAACACCCCAGCCAGAAGTAGCAATATGGGTATCTGTGAAGTGGAGATACAGTATATGCAACCTTATCCTGCCCTCAAAAAGCTGATTAAGGTTTAACTATGCAACCCCCCACCAAAAAGTAAATCATTTACTTTACTGGTTTATTGAGCATGTGAGCCTAAAGTTTAAGGTAATCCAAAGGGGATTCTGTCTTCTTCGTTTTGCTAGATTGGTGAAGAGTGGGAGTTTTAATTGTGATTTATGCTTGGTGGGTTGGAAATTGGGTCATGATATTAGAAACCTTTAGGCTTAGTGTACAGGGCCCATTTTGTTCAGGAGAGGGCTCAAAGTTTTTAGTTTGTTTTTTTAACATCGTTTACTTTTATTTTAAAGAAGGAACCTGGAAGCATGGATTGGATAAATGTATATCTTTCTCTCCAGCAAGGAGAACAGTAAGTGGCACAGTAATGAAATCAGTAGAGTAGTGGCATTACAAAACCTCGCTCCAAATCTCCTGAGACTAGCAGTCAGAGGAAGCAGTGCCTTAGCTCTCACACTGCAGATATACAGCCATTTCAGTGCAGAACAGAAGGGACTGAATTTTGGCAGAAATTCAGGAAATTTTTTTTTTTTTTTTTTTTAGATACTGCCTGTATAATATTAATGTTGCTTGATATTTCCTATAACTAAGAAATTCTTTACTTTTTGACATTGAGTCTAGGAATGAGCACATTTTCTGAGGTTTGGTTGGCAAACAGTTTTGTGAATCTTGCTTGAAGTTCTTGAACTTTGCGGCACACCTAAATGAAATCTATGAGGGGGCGAATCTTGTTCAATTCAATTCTGGTCATTTGTAAGGCTTGTAAGGCATGCAATAAAGCTGTGCATTGCATGTAAGACATGTACCAATACCAACTTTAAAAGCAAAGTATAGCACATTATCTCTTCTTACAACTTATTGTCAACTCTCCCTAACTACAACATACTGACAATATGGCCGCTGTGAGCTAACACTTTTATAGTGGGAGCCCTGGGTTATCCATTCCTTCACATTGTTGGCTCTTTTGACTGACCAGCAACAAAGTCTATGCACTGCATTATGGATTGTTTCTAATTTTTGATGGCGAATCTCAAAACTTTTCAGCCACATGGTTGATGTTGGCGACCCATTGAGCTATGGGAATTTACCGCGAACTCAAGTTTTGGGTGAGTCTAGTGAGCTATGCGGATTTAACGAAAACCCAAGGTATAGGTGAACTCAAACTTCATTCCTATTCATGTTCACTTTTACCACTATATAATATATTGTACACATCGTACACAGTTTCTTTTGGAAATGAATAGATCATGCTTACAAAACAATCACATGGTAATACCTTGAGTCTGTAGCTTGGGGTCCCTTTATTAAACATAATAATCCCACTTTATATTGTCTGTTAATTAGAGTTTTTGTTTTAGCATAAATTCTTTACATTGTTCAATAAGTCCAGACTTTTTGTGAAAATTTCAGAAACCGACCTATTATTTCCAAATCCCTGTCTACACAATTGCTTCTAGACATTCTTTTTAAGACTAAGCAGCTCCAGACTGATAAACTTCTGTAGAATAATTTGTTATGCTAGAGAGCATAACCTAAGATTAATTATATAGTTGTACAGATAACACACAATTTTATCCTCAGAACATTTTCTTTTTTAAGTATTTACTTGTTATGGTAGTTATCTTATTTTTTCTTTTAAATGATTTTACTTTTTTATCTACAGATTCCCTCCTAATATAAGAAGAAAAATCGATGTAATCATTGTACCGAGCAATCAATACATTAATAAATATAGATCAATGCCCTTTCAGTTAGTTTTGCTAAAGCACTGTGTATCATAAACAATGTTCCCCTTTTTTCATTCTTGATTTCTTCTCCTGCTGCCTTTTTCAGCCATTTCTTGTCTACGTGCATATTCTCCAGCATTAGCTAAACACCATTTCTCTGGTCTGGCTTCCTGATAATGACAATGGTGGCGCATAAGTGCTGAATGTGCTTGTAGTCTTCACACAATTTTTTTTTTACATCGGGGGTCCCTCCTAACCTGAATTGAGAAGGGGAAACGCACAATTTTTTTTTCTTTCATCCTATTTTTGGACAACTTGTTGGGATTTGGCCCGCTTTGGCTGACCTTTCTCCCTGCTCCTGCTGTGTGTTCGGCTGTGCCGAGCTAAAGCATGTGCGTTCGGCTTGGCTGCGTGCTTTGGCTGCCTTTGGCTGCTGTATGCACCATTGTTGTATGCTGCAGCTGATGCGAGCCGAAGGATTGGCTGAATGCTTCGCTACATCCTTCGGCTCTTTAGTAATAAATGGGACACATAAGTAAGTTCCAAGCACAACAACATACAACCCAGGAGTGAGGCAGCTGTAGTGCTTCTTTAGAGAGTTTAGAGCACCCCATTATTTCTTAAGGTATGGATCTCCTATGGTGTTAGGAGAGTATTCTGGAAGGTATATCTGACGAAGGGGGCGTGCCCCTGAAACGCGTAGACCATCCGAACTCACAGCGGCAGAGGACTTTGATTTGTTTCACTCCGTGAGACTGCCGCTGTCAGAGTTTCATATTTCATTGACTCTTACATGCTTTTTATTGACCGACCTTTTTGTAAGTATAAATTCAGCTGTGTGCCGTTCAAATAAATAACCCTTTTACACTATGGAGGCGCTCTGTTTTGTCTTTTGTTTCCCAGCTGTAGTGCTTCTTTAGAGAGTTTAGAGCACCCCATTATTTCTTAAGGTATGGATCTCCTATGGTGTTAGGAGAGTATGATGCAGGGAGGCAGGTTAGGAAGAGTCTCACTTAGTATTACGGAGGAAAAAGCTGTCAGCTTCAAGTCTGAAACTCACAGCTTTCTCTCCATTTAGATCGGCTTCTAACAGGTTACACAGCAGGGAAAGCCTCCCCGCTGTGTAACCTGTCATGGACGGAGTGCTGCCTGTAAATTACAGGTGGCGCTGCGTCCAACTTTTGACAGCTAAGTTAGGTTACACAGCAGTGTGCTTCCCACTGGTTGTTTAACCTAACAAAGTGAGGCAAGAGCTGCCACAGCATCTACTTTGTGTTTGAAGCATGAGCTCTATCAATGGTTTGGCTGGGGTGTGCTGGGGTGGGCTGGGGGTGGGCAGAAGGAATGCCTCCCCCAGCACGGAACGCACTGCACGTCACTGGTATGATGTGGCCCTTCAAAAATGCTGCAACATCAGCATGTGAAGCATACTGTATAATTTCCAGGTTCACCCAGCAATTGTATGACCTTGATACCTCAGCTAGGCATGTAAAGCAGTATAAGTGAGTTGTTTTCATGAGACACACTGTAGATAAACTCTTCAAATTAATGCAAAATAAATGTTTAAGCTGTCTAACCACCAACATGCAGTGTGTATAGTGTAAAGAGTGAACAACCGTATCCTCTAAATTGAGAAACTTTAAAAACCTACAGATTTTTTAAAAATGAAATATACATGTATATGAACATCTGCAAACATATTGTAAACATATTTTGCTCTTTCTAGGATCTGCCAAAATGCTGTATATAAAAATTCGTTCCTCTGGGTACCTGACAATAACAAAATTGTTTCTATTAGTATAAAGTTGTGTGGCACTTTTTCTCCTGCATTAGGGGTTCGGGTCTCAATACACGCCTATTATATAAAATAGAATATAGTCTTTCAAAAATGAATACCAATCTGGGGGCACTCTCTGCTTTATTGATGCAAAATCCCAAGTTAAAAACACTTAAAGCATTGGCTCACCACTAGGTAATGTGCAAGCCGAAGACTTTATTTATCTATACCAGCAAGACTGCTAGCATAACCTAAATGGGATGTTTAGTAAGCTTTGTGTATATTGTTCTCAGGACTAAAAACTAATATATATATACATATATGCAGTGTATATATATTGTGGCAGTGTAAGCCAATGCCACGGTGGAGGATGGCGACCTTGGCACCCAGGACTCTCAGCCAAAGGGGCTGAGAGGGTCCAGAAAGTAAAGCAGGTTATAAGGAAGAAAACATTATGCAAATTAATATTAAACATAAGAGTTTTTTGCGAGAAGGTGCGGGTTATCACGTTTACTAGTTTTTCCCTACCACTTACTGGAAAAAAGCCAAGTAATGGTCAGCATTTCCAATGGTTGTGTAGGTAATGAGGATTGACCTAAGCAAGTAGTAGTAGTAGTATATAATAAAATACAAGGGTCGCAGCACTTAAATTAAATTGGACTTTATAATATATAAACCAATATAAAACCTCAGTTTAAAAGCGTAACAACCTAAAAAAAAGAGGAAGAAGGAAACTTATTTGGGTGGGTTTCTATCTACAACTTAGATGCACCCAGTAGTACTCATCTCTACTAAGAATGGTACAGGCTGTTACAAAAAAGGCTAGTAAATAAAATAATAAGTACTTAAGACTACATGGCAAAAAAAATACAAAAACGAGATGCAAATAGAGTGAGCACCCTGGCCATGTCAGTTTCCACTTATATTCTTCTACTGTCTGTACTTTCTGTAAATATGAAGTGAATACATTTTTGTGGTACCGCGTGGGAACATGTAAATACATGTGAATGTTTTAGTAGTTCCGTCACATCATTCAACTTTTCTTTTGAATCAATCCGGATTTAGTATCCTTTTCCATAGGAATCAAGTTTTGATAAAAATGTGACAACCATCTTCTCTTGCGTTAATCATTGAGTACTCATTTTATTCACTACATTATAACTCAACTCAATCTTCCGGATGCTGCTTTTCATTGATCAATGTTCCAAACTGTGTCAGTGCATATCTTTTCAACAATTTGTCTCCCAAACACTACCTGTTTACAACAAATGGTGTCTGAATTTCTTGTGCTGTCTGAAAAAGCCACCTTGTATTTGGCCAGAATTAATACGATAGCCTGATTGTGTTGTAGTTGGTAAAAGGATTCCATTTTTCTCATTCCACGAATACACATGGCTGGCTTCCAGTCAATCAAACAGTGAAAGCAGGTAACAATCTCTTGATAAGAATACTGCAGGAAAGCACACAGTATTTATAGCAGAGGTTACAGTCTGATCTGTCAACGGATTGGAAATGCAGAAACATTCCTTTGTACGAATGTCTTCTACTTTCTTGGTGTTATAAAGGTTTGAAGAGTTTTTTTGTGTGTAAGAAGTGAACAGTAAAGCTGTCAGTTCTCTGCTCTTGCTGTGCTCTACAATGCAGTAAATATAAAGGAGATGAGCTTTCAAGTCATTGTGTATCAGCTTTCTGTGTTAGCGGTTTCCTGTGTGCATCCACTGTTCTAGGTAACAAGTGACCTTCACCCTTCCTATAAAGTAATGATCGACGAGTGCTTCTTGCCACCACATTCTCTAAGAATGTTACAATATAGTTCAGTTGCAAGGAGTGTTTTAAGTGGCAAAAACTGGGATATACACTATTTTCTAGCCGGTATCCTATTCAGTAGCTGCTGAAACATCAGACTAGTCCCCTAAAAAATTAATTTTCCCATTCCCAAATATAAATGGTGATTGCAACTATGCAGGCTTCCCTGACAAACTATGATATCTAGCATATATATAAATATATATATGGAATTTTTCTGAGAAACTTTAGGGATGTATCTAATTTGATAACAAAATTGTTATAGGATCACTTGGTTTGCCAACCTTCCTCAAGTTAGTATGACTGTTTCAACCTAAATTATGACTGTTGAGATGCAAAAAACTGTTAACAATCAAACCCAGAGAAGGGACCTTACCCAATGACGACCCAATAAGCAACTTAAAGCTGTTATAGAAAAATCTAGAAATGATAACTGTGCTTAAGCGGTACCCTGAAAAATTTACCCTTTGTCTTGTATTCCTTCTAAAAATAGCATTGCACTTTATGGTATGTAAGGGGATCTTGACAGTCCTGTGCCCACAGCCTCATAGCTTAGGATGACCAGGTCATAGCTTGAGTTTCCCAGGTTTCCAGGGACAGTCCCTATATTCAGAAAGCTGTCCCTGGATAAAAGTGTCCCTGGTTTCCCCCCCCCGTTTAAAAAATGAAAGCTGCATGGTAATCTATTATGTGGCAAATAAGTTGCGCTCGGTCTAGTTGTGAATGGATGTGAAAGTGCTCTCTCAAAACCCAAAGGGGGAATGGTAATCTATTCTATCTGGGTCAGAGCGATGCTCTTATAATTTACATTACATTCCCCCATCTGTCTTGTGACGGCAGTCTGGAAAGTACTTTGCCACTAAAATGTACCGTTAACTAAACGCTGCAACCAAAAAATAAAAACATAATTGGAATACCATTGAAAAAATACTGGCCCCCCCATAAAAAAAATGTTTGCAGAATTACAGATAGTTTGCCTATCGGGATTCAGTGTCTGTATCTCTCTATCACTTGTTTCTGTAAAATAGAAGTTGATCTTCAAAGGCGCACATGTGCATTGAAAAAATAAAAAAAGTAGACACAGTGGGCTAAGTTTATGGTGCCAACGCCTCCTTGACAAGCTTGCCGCAGTCCACCTTACATCCATAGAGAAACGTAGATCTACTTGACAAGCAGCTGCTAAATGCACCCCCACCTTTGTTTTGTTCCTCTTTTTAATATGTTGTTTGCTATGTAACACTTTTTTTATTTTCTGACTAAGAATTTCTCATTTTGGTAAGTGCTGGGGCTTATTTTATCCCCATACTACAAGCCATAAAGCTTGTAGTATGGGAGTAAAATCATCATACCCACCTTACTGACCGTGCCTCCATATGTTAAGTAGTCTGCATTTTTCACTTTCAAGGCGCCCGTCCTAAATATGTATGCATATTTTGGTGCATCTTATTTTAAATTTGTTTGTACAGTGTATATACCTTCAATGTCTGCCTCTTGTTCCAAAAATGTGTGACCTATTGTTTGAAGGCATGTTAAAAATGGGGGAGTGATTTTGTGGTTACAAAGGAGGACATGATTTTGTGGGTGTGGTTAAAATTGGACATGGTTAGTAGGGTTTCCCCAGATTTCATTTTGAAAATCTGGTCACCTTATTTAGTTAATTATCGCCAATTTGAGATTTAAGGCTCTGCTGCCGCTGATAGTATCAAAAGATTTGGAGTAAGATTTAGTGATGTCACTACTGTGCTGCTCACTGTTCTTCTTGTTGAGGCTGTGACCTAAGGAAGCAAAACCCTATCAAGATAGCTGCCTTCGTATAGTGACACAGTACAGAACAAGATCTGGTAGGTCAAGAGTGGGGAAAAGATCAGCTGCAAGGAGACCACAGGCAATGCTGGTAACTAGTCCTTTGCCTATGCCTGACTTGTCTGGGTACAGTTTCCAGCTCAATTCAGTTTCCAGTTAAATGTATAAACCTAGTCCCGCCTAAAAATCATAACACAAGCCCCGGACATAGAAGAGCCACTATACTTACTTCTCTGGCAACCTGTGTTTCCTTTCCCTCTTTTCCAGTGCTTCAGCCTCAATAAGACTTAACAATTTCAAAGTATCATATTGAGGTTTCCCTTGCCACATGCTGCGGTTCCTTCCCCCAAGCTCCTATGCCTCCTATTGCCTAAAACTGCAAGAGAGAGCACAGTCAACACTCCTAGAAGTGTCAAATACTGAGGAATCTTATGGAGGCTGCATCACTGGAATGGAGGTAGAAGGCAGGGCCATCAGAGAGGCATTTGTAAGTGCTCTATAATTGCAGAAGTCTTGAAATAATTTTAGAGACTAACGGGTCTTTTTAATAAACAGACAGCAGAATATATTGTTCTACTTCTGTTTATAGATTGGGAAATTCTTGGAAAGTTTTTTGGGAGAATCCAACTCTGAGATGCTGAAAAAACTAACCTTGCAGTAGGGCCCCCTTACCTTATAGCCGGTTATCTGGTTGTAGATCTCAAACATCCTTGCATACAATGCAGGAGACCCTGGAAGTGTTGGAAAGTGGAGAAGCGTGCCAGCTACCAGAGGTGCAAGGAATAAAGTACATATTACTGCTTATTCCAGTCCCCCTAGCCAAAATGTAACCATTTCAGTGTGTTCGTGTGTATGTATGTAGGGGAGAATTAAGTGTTAAGAAATCAGGCAGACGAAAAAGGCAAACCTCCAAGAAAACAATTCTATCTATCTATCTATCTATCTATCTATCTATCTATCTATCTATCTATCTATCTATCCATTTTTGTGTAAGGAATTGCTGACTTTGAAGTTTTTTGTTTTATTCTAACTAAGAGTTCCTGTCAATGTATTGTATAGTCTGCACTTTTACAAACCCTTTGAAACAGCCAAACACAACTATTTTCTAGCGATCAATGGAAAGCACATGGTAAGGTCAACTGACCAGTAATATGGGTTAAAGGTCAAAAAAAGGCAGCAGGACACAGATAAAGTGATGAGAGATATATTCGTGTTTGGAATGATTAGAGACGGCTGAAATATTAGCAGCATAGAAAGCTGCCACCCTGTCTGCACTCTGACCATTCTCTGCTGCCTTCCCATGATCAAAAATACTAGCTTGAGTCATCTGCTTTGCATGACCTGAGATATAGGCGATGGTTTCATTTATATTCTCCTCTTCATGAAAGAAGACAATAAAGCTGCTTATTGTCCCTCATTATCTGCACCCCAGTGTGCCTTGCATACCTGCTCCACTGCACCGGTTCAAGTCAATTAATCCTAATATCCGTCTATCCAAGGGTAATTTCTCATCTTGGCAGGCCGCCTTTTGTAATGACTAAATGGGAGTAGCCAAGTCTTCCATCCTGGCCCCCTGCCAAATGCTTCCCTTTCTCCCCAATATTTCCTGGGTGATTTATGCAGCTCTTTAACCCTTTCATTGCCGAGGCCCAGCTAACATCCTGCAACTGGATAATACTAATCTCACCCTAGAATGACATTTCAGGAAATTGACATAGCCAGGCTCTGCTTCTTATGTGTTTACATTTATCCTTCTTTATCCTTTCTGACATATACAGTAAACAGATTACACAAGCTGCCTTCCCAAGCGATCACCTATGATAATTATTCTCTCCTGGTTGGGGGATTATATTAGCAGCTGTGGATAAGAGATTTATGGAATTCTGCCTTCATGTCTGACTCAGCTGGAAATATTCATGCTCATACACTCTAACAGATAGAAACCTGAACACACTGCAAACCCTGCTGGAAGGAAACACACATTCTGTGCAGTTATGCTAAGAGATGAAAGTTGTTCAAGTGTGTATTCAGATATTTATCACTGATGGTACATTGATATGTATCATGACAGTATAAGGGTTGCTACTATGGTACCAGTAGGCACTACTGTTTCCAGCTTTTCACTAGAATAGCTGTCGTCTCCTACGTTGCTTAGACTATGTCAGATCACAAGCATTTCGTACTGTCAGCTTGGCACTGGTATCTTTCAGTGCAAAGTTGACATCACAAAAGTGAGGATTTGTCACAGGACATTCCAAGCTCAGGGTAAGGTACTGTAAATGTACAGAACAATGTATTGTTAGGGCCTAGTTTAGGGATTAGATCATGCCTCCTCACTTTCTGAAACGGTAAAAGGGACACATTATAGCAAAAAGTGTGTAAGCAAAGGACCCCCCATTGCGACACCTTCAGTAACGCTATCCATGAGGATTAATGCACATGAAATTATTGGTTTAACACAAAATAGTTTCTCATCACTATTTTTTTTGTTTCAGCTTTTCAAAATTCAAAATTGAATAATTTAAAGGTTGCATAAAAGTTTTTTTGCAGTAAAACACTTTTATTAGTTAACTAATTTTTTTATAGAGGTGTATACTCCAGACCAAAAAGAGGGATGACTGAGAAAGGGACAGCGAGATTTGGTTTCAAATGAGGGACAGGTGGGAAGTATGTTAGGTTAGTGTTAGGTTCAGGGGTTAAGGACAGGAGATAGAGGTTAGATTTGTTCTGAATTAAAATTCGTAAAAATGTTCCCAAATTCGGACATTCGGACATGCATCCAAATAAAAAAATAACGAATACGAAGGAATTTTCTGATACTTAAAATTTTATATGCATCCGAAAACTTTTCCGAATTTCATTCTAAACTAATGTTGTTAAGCGTTAACATAAAAAAAAGCGTGAAGTCCCCTCCCCATTTCATAGCAGACCCTCAACTCCCAAAAAACAAAACAAAAAGCGCTGGGACACTCTTAAAACCCATTACCAGACCCTTGATATGAACAGCAGCTGCCAGGGGGAACGAGCGTGTGCCCCCTCTCCTGCACCATACCAGGCCATATGCCCTCAACATGGCGAGGGTGCTTTGCCAGGGTGGACCACAGATTTCAGCCCTTCCCCACACCATCAAAAAAATAACATTGGACATGCTTTCAATACATGCTTAGATTTTTACTATTTATTGCAGTCAGTGGGCTGCCCACAGTGTAGTAATAAACATCAACGCCTACATCCGTCTATATACTGTACATGATTCATGATTTTGGACATAGGTTTAGTGTGTTAGGTGAGAAGTGCAACAACAACAATCCAGGATTGTGTGATTTTCTGCTGGATGCAATTGCTTTGCTAGAAATAAACAACCTCTCTGATTAACCCAGCAAATTCAAAACGATAACCTTTAATTGGCCACCGTACAGAGCATCATGCTGCATTTTTAACTAGCACTCAGCTAAAGCTGTTCTAGACGTTAATATATTCAATCATATGACAATATTCCTCTGTGTGACTTTGCCTTAGTTGACCTACATGGTGCAGAATCTGATGTGCTTTTTCAGGTAGCTTCATTAGCGCTGTTTTCATTTATCTGCCTGATGTGTAAGGCTTGTGACTTTGCCAACTATAACTTGAGTGGGCCCAGAAATAGAAATATCCACATGCGACTCTGTTGTGCTGGGGATGGATCGGTAGGCTTTCAAACTTCCATAGGTAGCCTGCTGCTCATTACAGCAATGTCTTGCTGGAATTAAAGAGTCCCTCTCATTTCTGAACGTTTGCTTTGAGTCCTGACCTCCCCCTGGTTGGATTTTATTTGGTGATTCATGCTCATCCCAACTTCTTTTTTTATGAGCTGAAATGCACAGTCAATTAAAAGAGAAATTAAAAAGCCAAGAAAGAAATTAAAAGGGAAACATCAAAGTGGTGGCTGATTTGTCACCGAGCAGGTTACTGATCTTCATTCTTTGAATGGCATTAGGCCTGAAGGAAACTGGTGATCCACAAGACACTGATTTAATGATGCAACAACTTGAATGCACTAAATATAAATTTTTAAATGATCCTTTGAGATGCTGCTGATATTAACATCTAAATGCATCAATCACTGAATGGCAAATATAGTAGGGCCAGCCAGCTGTTGATTAATTTAAAACATCTCTATACTTCTAATGGGATGGAAGTTAAAAGGATATCTGTAGATAACAGGGTTTGGGTTGGAAGTTGGTTTGGTGGTCAGGGAGTTTATGAAAGCAGAAAGGAAAATGCTTGTAATCTTGTTCAGGAAAGTAGCCGTGTATCACAGATGCTTGGGCAGGCAATTTCAAAAAATCTTGATTACGGATCAAAAATAAAATTTCAAGTCTCATCCTCTTTGGACTTTTGGGTAACTTTTTTTCCTCTGGGCTGGTTCCTGGGAGAATTACTTTAATCCATAGCATGTTAAAGATTTTTTTTTTTCCCCTAAAAGTATTTATGGAAAATGTAGAAAAAAAAGTTCACAAAGTTTATGCATTTAATTAAAATTGAATGTGTTTTAAGTGCAGCCTCGAGTTCTCTAGAATTGAACAAACACTCTGTAATTTTGTCAGATTGGATCCCTTACATGATATTGTTTGGCCCTACCAGTACCACCAGAACAACTGATAAACAGCCTTATGCGATCTCTCATTAGCTTCTGGGGCTTTAAACTGCCTTAAACCAATTCTTCAGCATCTGACACTTCTCGGTGTATCAGATACCTGCGTGTAGGTGGGGTTCACTCTTGGGGTGTTACGTGTGTGTTCCCTTTGGGTTGGCTGTGTAACCCCGTGTATGCAACACGACACCAGGCACACCACGGTCAGGGGCCTCGGCTCTGGCCTCATGCAAACAACTCCCACACGTGTAGTACTGCGCACATAGGGCCTCATGGCTTCCACCGCCTCTGCGGTATTCGGCGCTTCCTCCCCCTTAGGGAGAAAGGCCACCATGAAAGGCACCCTATGTCGGGCATAGCCCCTTTGCACACCTACCCTCCTCAGGATGGTTACAGCCACGATACAGTCCAATAACACACTCCTGTAGAACCCCACCTTCTCGGTTGGAGGGAGAAGAACCAGTCCACACAGATAGTCTTTTCTTGGTTTTACTTGAAAAGGATGAACATGACAATAAGCATACGTTCAGCCACCCCCAAGTGGGATGGCGGCACAGTTCTTGTTAGTTGCATGGTGATACAGATTAGAGAGAGAGAGAAGAACAGCCCAGGTGCAGCCCAGAGTCCACGACTTACTTCGGCCAGAGGCCCACTGGCAAATATCGTCAGTCTTACAGCTTCTCACTATTCTCTGGAATCCCATCCTTGTCAGTCCTAGCTAAACATCACTGTCGAGATCCACCCAACTGCGTGATTGACAGCTGACTCTTCCTATCTAGAGGCAGAGCCAGCTGTACCCGCCACCTCCCCCGTCCGTTCCACCAGTCAGCGCTGGAGGATTGGACAAGTAGGGGGGGAATCCCTGCAGGTAGCCGTGAGTGACAGTCACGGCTCTCTGCAGGGATAGATCGAGAAGTGAGCAAGCAACAGTATGTGTTCGCTCACTTCCCGATCTATTGAGCCGACCTGTGACAGTTTCATTGTCACAGGTCGGCTAGAACTATGAGGCTGAGTGATTTTCACTCGCCTCATAGTTCTCCTTTAAGTACCCTCAGGAAATTTTGGGGAATATAGAATCTGGGCAGAGTGACTGTCTACCCATACTATGACTAACAGGTAAAGCAACAATCCAAAGACTGTTTGGGACAGCAAAACAGATTGCTAGCAGAGATTAACTAGTGCAAACCCGGAGCTCAGTGAAAAGCTCCGGCCGAAAAGGAAGGGAGACAGACCAGCAGGAGCAGCTGCTCCCACGAGTCAGGTACTGACTCAAGCCTGACTGAATTTCCACTCGCCTGCACTGCATTTCCACTCGCCAAATGCGAGCAGGCGAGTGGAAATTTTGAGCCCTGAACTAGTGAACTAGTAACGGTAAAAACCATCCAGGCTAATACAGTGACACAGCATACAACATATTTTTTTTTTGGGAGCATATTCAAAGTTCATTGTCAGGAGTACATGAAGCAGGTGTAAAAACCAGAGTGGAGAGCTAATATGTTTGCAGGAATTACAGCAAGGTCAGGCCAGGTGGAATACAAGTGAGGTCAGCAACAAAGGTCAGTCTGAGAATAGTAAAGAGTTACGCCTAAAAGCAAACAAATTTGAGAGTGGAAGAAGTGGCCTTTAGAAGGAAGCCTGACAATCAAAATTTCAGATGGGTGTGCTCAGCCATACCATGCATGTGTCTGTGTCCATCCACCTCAAAACAGGAGGGAAAGCTTGAGTGCAGCAATACCCAACCCAGGACCCAGTAGTAGTAAGACCCAGGAAAAGAGCTAAAAAGCTCACAGGAGAGAACTAGTATGTATAGGGTCAAACTCATAAAAGACAGCACCAGCAAGGACCTATGACTGCTCAACCATACACCATACCTAAATAAAAGTACTCCATAAAACTCCTTAGCACACTGCTGCTGCTGTCTGGTTGTTACCAGAATACTAGGTTTGCTTTTGGCTATCCTTTAATGCATCATATTGCACCACAAAAGAGGTAATCCATTGATTTAAGTGTCATTAATAAAACAATTTAGTAATAAAACAATAACATTTTAGTTGACAATATATAACATTTACTGTTATAAGGTACTTTACTTTTAATAGAAACACAGTAGTAGTTGACACTGGTCACCTCTCATGTAGAGGGAAAATGCTAATGAACTCTCTATTAATAATTGTGCAATTAGTGTGAGACTTGCATGGATCCAAAATCATGCCATCTGCTGCCAGTCACCTATACAGCACTCTGCCCAAGGTTGACACATACACTTGGGTGCAGCAGAGCCTGTACACACATACTGTTGGATCATGGAACATCATGAATCCAGATGCTACAGTGTGGCACATCTCTGACTTGGCAGCTGTAACCATTGCAGGGACATCGTCTAAGCCTCATTTCTGCTATTCATTGCTCATGAATGATGGACTAAACATCAATTTACAGATAGTGCCAGCATATGTGTATTTGAAACTAAAGGATAAAGGCCTTTATGATTTCAATCTCATGAGAAAACAGCAATAAGCATTGTGTTTCTTATTGTCTTTTAAGGAACGCTTTATGTGTCCTGGAAAGTAAGGTTTTGCAGGTGCAGAACTCATCTGCTCAGGATCAGAATCTTCCGAGATGATGTGAGTATTGCGGTGATCACAGCTCACAGATACTAACTCTGCATGTGTCTGACACATTCTAGCAGTTTTCAAATGATCCTTCCTTCTCACCAAAACAGTTTTATTCTATTTAAATGGTGATGATAGATTTACTGTCAAGGAAAAAAAAGCGGGTCTCCATTTTCATTTTGTGTCATACAAAAGCTTTGCAGTATTTAACGTTACACACATCTGTTAGCTAAACCGCAAGTTGTAATTTCTACAAACTTACTAAAGCACCGCTATTTTAACTCTTTCAGAGTCAAGGAAGTGCAGCTTTTTCTCACACCGTTTTTCTTCTTTATTGAGAATTTCTTGGCGCACGTTTTTCACAAATTTTCCAGAGAGCTTTCCAGTTTCATTTCCAGGATTTCTTATATACAGTATATTGGGATAGTGTTAATAAAAATGTATGCCAAGGTTCCTGTCGCTTAAAGCATGGGGTGTCTTTAGCCAAGGTGTTGAGAAGGGGGCCCAGGCTTTATCAGTATGTAGCATATAGACTTGGTGCTTTGATTTGTTTTTGCTGCAGAAAAAAAAAAAGTTGCTTTACAACATAATAGCAGAACCAGTGATGTGTCTAATATACTACTTACCTGTTTATCATCTGCCACCTGTTAAATGAAAACCACAGCTTCCTTTTATTATTCCTCATTATGATACAATAAGTAGCAGGAGGTATCGGGTAATGAATAATAACATCCATTGTACAAAGTGACATTTTCTATAGTATCTAATCAGCAATAAGATTTCATTGTTCTGCTTTCTCTAAAATAAGGTGAATGTGATTGGCTGATGTATGCTACTAAACTTTGCACACCATCCCTGTATTTAAAGATTTGCATTTTATTTGCTTGAAACCAAAGAGTTATTTGCTTTCAAATGTTATTTTAGGATTTCCACTCTTCTTCCACATCTGCAATATGATTCTAAATCTAAAAGTAGCACTGTCATAAAAAGAACATCACCACCTTGTGTACATATTGTACCACAGAAGTAATGTTTATGTGCTTGCTAACATTCCAAACCAGTTAACTAATGGGGATAAATTTACAGGTATTTTTATATTATTAAATGGAAATTATGCTTGTTTTTTGATCAGTTATATTCTATTATTACTCCATTGTTATCTCTTGATTGACTAGTGCAACTCCCGTCCTCATTGGATTACCACTGCACAGGCTATTCCCCCCTTCAGTCTCTCAGGAATGCTGCTACCAGACTCATTCACTTAACCAACCGCTCAGTGTCGGCAACCCCCTCCGCCGATCCCTCCACTGGCTTTCATCCCCCGCCCCTCTCTGCCAATCCGTGCACTGGCTTCCAATTGCCCAAAGGATAAAATTCAAAATATTAACAACCACTTACAAAGCCATCCACAACTCTGCCCCGGCTATATATCACACCTTGTCTCAAAGTTTCACCCTAACCGTGCCCTCCGCTCTTCCAAAGACTTCCTGCTTTCCAGCTCCCTCATCAACTCCTCCCATGCTCGCCACCAGGACTTCTCTAGAATCTCTCTCATCCTCTGGAGCTCTTTACCCCAACCTGTCCGACTATCTCCCACTCTGACTGCCTTTAGGCAATCCCTTAAGACGTATCTCTTCAGGAAAGCCTATCCCACCTCAACCTAACCACTGAACCATCACGTTCTCAAACAATTCATCCCCACACAGCTACAAGTCCTTGCACTGTCTCAATTATCTGTTTGTATAAACTTCAGCTTGAGCTATTGGGCTCTGTGAAAGAAGCTTTTTTTCAATAAAGCAGATAAGGATATCCTAGGAAAAAATGTAATAAAGGAGCTAAAACGTCTGGCTGGATATGAAATAATATAAGACATCTTTTCATGCACAAAATATCAAATTTTCCAAAGAAAAAATATTTTTACAAACTGCATTTTTTTTTCAAGGCTATAATAAACAAAAATATATGCAAAACCACTGTATACTCCCTTTTACACCTTAATATTACTTTTACCTTGATGAAATATACAATTTGGTACTCTTAGCCCTGGTTCAATATTTTATATCATGTCCAATCCAGTGATAATATACTGTATACGTGCTTATAAAACTATTACTGAATATGAACTGTAGAATTAGTAATTATGGAACAAGAAAGAGCTTGCATAATTGCTACATTTGACATTAGCTGAGCAAAAAAACTTTGCAATCTTTACTGATTTTCTAGGAATTCTTATTGTTATAGCGGCAATTTAATTATTTACATAAGTGAAGAGTAAATAATTGCTTAAATTTGAATCTGAACAGACAAATACTCATTTGTATATGAGCTGTCTTACCTGTCAACAGATTTGTATTTCTGTCAAGCCGGTCCCGAAAATTACACAGTCCTTCCAGAAAGCAAAGAAAACCTGGTGACCTGATGTTTTTTCTTTGCAGCACAATTAGACCTTCTCCCTGCCCCCAGCTTATAATTGGACAGTAATGGAGCAATTACAAGCACTGCACTAATTTTCCCAGCGTGAGTGTTGTTGTAGAGGTGATTATAGAACATAAAATCAAGTCAAATTCAGGAATTTATACTATTTGCTTTTAAAATACATTTAGGTGTGTATTTATAAAGAGTTAGCAGAGCCATTTGTCCTGTGACACTCAGTGAATGGTCATTTTGTGTGAATGGAGGGAAAAAAAGAACATTCTTAGTATATTTTCTTTCCAAGTTGAATGTAATATTAGGAAAATATCACATATGCTCCTCAGTCTAGATGTAACTGAGGAGCATATGAAATAAAAATGTATTTGCTGTGCTCTTCACCTCCATCTAGTGGCCATTGTGCAGTATTTTCCTGATGTTACATTTGACTTGGAAAGAAAGTATACTTAAATCATTTGTTTTTGCCTCCATTCACACAGAATGAACATTCATGGAGTTTAGCAGGACAAATGGCTTTGCTTATGCTTTATAAATACACACCTAAATGTTTAAAAAAAAATATGTAACAACATTAACTGTTGGTTTTTGTTTTGTTGTTTTTTATCTGTCTGGAGTTTAAAATTGAGTCCAAGGTAATACATTGCATAACTTTACTAAACTTGAAAGCATATTACTTCCATCTCTTTGTAAATGCAACTGTTCCTAACGGTTCCCAGCTAGCTAAGCTTAGCTTATGAATACTTTGCGATGACATTGCATCATACTAATTATTGCTAAGGTTCACACTTACAGATTACTGTACCTGTATTTTTGAGATAATTTTCTATTATTCAGTAAGGAAAAGGAATTGTGCAATATAGAATAAGAAAGCAGTAGAACTAATCTTTCATTGACTATTTCATTACTTAGTATTTACTTAGCGCCGACAATTTATGTAGAACTTGCACATTCCCATCAGTCCCTACCCTCAAGGAGCTTACACTCTAAGGTCCCTATCTCACACACATTCAGGGCCAATTTAGACAGGAGCCAAACTTCCAGCATGTCTTTGGAGTGTGGGAGGAAACCAGAGTACCAGAATAAAATAACATTTAATTGATTATTATAGGCTATTGCACTTAGTTATGTCTCTTGTCATTGCTTTATTGATAAGCCAAATCATTGTCATGTTCTGCTGGAAATGAGCTCCACGAATTTTGATTCCACAGTCAATAAACCACAGGAAAAGCAACACTTTATAAACAGTGGCAAAATTATCTAAAGTAGAAAGCAAGTAGAAAGGATTTTAAAAGGAAGCATGTATTTAAAAGACTAGGATACAAATTATCTGAAAAATAAAAAAAGTAAGCCCTTCAGCTACAAAACAGCCAAATGTCTAGAAATGTTCAACTTTGTTGTGCTCTAGCTGAATTCCAGGAGAGTCACCTTTGCACATTCATAACTCTTCTGTCTCTCCCTGTCATTGATAAGAAGCCATATTAATCAAGCTCATACCTCCTAAGTGTTACAATCTGTCATAGTGACCTGACCAATGCTTCATCCATTGCCATACGAACATTCACCCTCACATTTCTTGGTTTGTCCTAGCACTTTGGCCTGCCAGATGAATGGTGACATCAAATATCTTCACTCAGCTGGCTCTACAGCTTCACTTGCACTTCTGGTAAGACAGGGACAAGAGAAGACTGATTAACTGGGGGGCACTTCTGGATAGACTAGGCCATTAACAAATAAAAACTGTGGAGCTTTGCAGTCAATTACTATATGTTTTGTTTGTTCTTTCATTGAATTGATGTTATCAGTGCCAACCTATACAGCATATAATCCTTCCGTCTCTTTTATCCTTTTCTTCCTTTTTTATCTTTTCTTTTCCTCCTGGACCAATTTGTTAGGTGAATTTAGCACAGCTTTTAAAGCTATGTGAGCACTGGGTAAATTAAAGTCAATTTTATGGTCCTGTACTCACTTCTTGTTTACAATGCACTTAATATTTTGAAAGCTGCTTTCAGCATGCATCTGTGCTCATAATGAAATGCAAGCACAATAAACATGTGTAAAAATGTGACTACAAATCATATGTGCATTTAATGACTTATGGGGGAAAAGCAAATGCTCATGTGTACAAGCTCGTCTGTATGCTGGTAGAAAGAAAAAGTAATGTGTTGCCTATAGCTACTATTAAAAGACTTTGTTTATTTCTCAGAGTAGGTGAGATACGGAAATATATGACTTAAGTAGTTGCTATGTTCCTGCTGCTCATGTTCTAGCCCCAATATACATCTGTGTAAAATAAATACATAAATAACTATTAAAATAAATAAATTAATTTATCAAAATAGAGCTAGAGGTGAATCTCCCCAGCGGAGAGAGACATATACAATAACAAAAACAATACTACTCTATCTAAAAAAAAATAGATATACACTGAGTGGCCAGATTATTATGACCACCCCATCAGTACTCCGTTGGGCCACCTTTTGCCTTCAATACTGCGGCGATTCTTCTTGGCATTGACTCCACGAGATGTTGAAAGGGTATGCGAGGAATCTGACACCATGCCTGATGAATAGCACTGTCCAGTCCTGTGAGATTTGATGGTTGTGGAACCAGCTGCCTGATGGCTCTTTCAACTTCGTCCCACAAATGCTCAATTGGATTGAGATCTGGTGATTGTGGGGGACAAAATCACTATTACTGTCGTGGTAAACAACCTGCTTCCCTATTTATAATGGTCTGGCCCTCTAGCAACTTCAGCGCAAAATTATAGCTAATTTGCCTACAAACGTCAGGTGGTCATAATAATCTGGCCACTCAGTGTATATGGGACAATCAAAATAAAGGAACCTTAAACACTTGCTATAGGTAAAATATCCCCATCATCATATTACAATGTTAGTAATTTTTGTTAGGAATTTTATGTTTCATGTTTTCATTCCTAACATTGTAAGGTAATATTATACCTATAGCATGTGTTTAAGGTTCCTTCCTTCTGATTTGCCCATATACAGTATATTGTTCAATTTGAGAACCATAGAGTGTGCTATGTCCTTATTATATTTATTACTTAAAGGTTCTACTTTATATCCCTTTCTATAAAACCTGAAAAAATTGCCTTTAGATTCACTTTAACATTGGTGCAAACTTCTGAAATACCCTGATAGTTCGTCCATGAGAATACTCCACTCTCAAAACTCTCAAAATTCTATTCAAAACAAATGGAACTTTTTATCCAAAGAAAAAGCTATGAGATAATAATTTATCCCGGGATATAACAACTCTCCATCACATTAAAGAAAAAAATCACAGAGCCACTGACGTTTCCTTATTCCACATTTACCTATTAGGCCTGAGTAGACTTCCCTATCCTAGAAACACAGATATAAAGCAGCAACACATACTGAAGTGTGAACGAGAAATATTTATAGCCTATTCCTTGACAACTATGTAATAACTATATTCAATAACTTGTTGGAATCTAAGATATTTGAGATAAAGGAGTCTAGGGGTGGAATACAATTTTTCCACAGATAGCCGACTTTCTGGCTATCATCTCTAAAGGAAACTGCCAAGTGTAACTGTGTGGTCTCCTTTTGCCAAAAAATTTGGTAAACATAAAGTAATAGCGACATAGAAAAGTTAAAGAAAAGCATAACAAGTGACAGAGCAAACGTCCTCCATAATGTAAAAATCTAAAATCAACTTTAATGAAATAAACTAATTTGCACTCACATGAGAAAAACACCCCAAAGAAAATGGAGCATTTACATTATGCACGGATGGATATGGAAAATTCAGCCTCTACTTCATGCCCTGGCCACAGACAACCACCAGAGGGAAAATACACTGATGTTTCAAGGGACCAGGAGTCCACCGACATGTCGTTGAGCTCCACTTATAAGGGTGACATCAGCAGGTAGGAGCGCAATTCGGGGATAAAAAAATCAGAGGTTCCCTTCCATTAGCTTGACCTATAGGATTTTCCTTCTGCCTTTTAAATAGAGTGGGTCTCCACGACGCACCTGCAGACTTAATCCTGGTTGCCTGATCCCTTGCTGCTTCAGTGTCTTTTCTCTCTAGTGGTCTGTAGTTTTTCTTTAGTTTAGGCTGGAGTGCCCACTTGCACTTGATTATGTGTTTATACACATAGGGCTACCTCTACCCTTTTTATGTATGTATATGTTATACATACACTTTGTATAGTTGCAGACGAGGTGGTTCACTTTTAGGCTGTGTTCACACAAATACTGTATACAACGAACATTGAATGGGTTGTACAGCTTAAAAGCTGAAAGCAGTGTTCAGGTTATCGTGAGACAATGTGCAGTGACTGTAGAAGTTTGTATCAGTTCATACTTTACTGCCCGGAATTTGAGGGACACCTAGCAGGCAATGAAAATGTCTCCATTGAAAGCACCTCCTTTTAGTTTCTATGTGAATGTAGCCTATGGGAGCAAATAATATGGCATTATATTATATCCCCAGCTATATCTCAAACCTTGTCTCAAAGTATCACCCTAACTGTCCCCTCCGCACTTCAAAAGACCTTCTGCTTTCCAGCTCCCTCGTCGACTCCTCTGATGCTCGCCTCCAGGACTTCTCTAGAGTCTCTCCCATCCACTGGAATCTGTTCGTCTGTCTCCCACTCTGACTGCCTTTAGGCAATCCCTTAAGACTCATCTCTTCAGGGAAGCCTATCCCGCCTCAACCTAACCACTCAACCCAGTGGGGTCACAAGGGGGGTGCACCTGGGTGACACCATTGGAGGGGTGACACCAAAATGACTGGGAGTAATTTTGGTGTCACCCCCCTCCGAAAAGTTGAGCAAAGTCTGTGACAACAGTGGATCATACTTGAACAATGGGTGTTAGCACAGCCCCTCATAGCCTCCATCGAGAGCGAATGTGTTAGGGTGACAAATCAGAAGCATACATGTGTCACAGCTGTCATACACTAACAGGAATTACCTGAACAAGGGCCTTCATGCCAGGATCATTGGCATGCTGTTTAAAATTTGTCACAGCAAGTATACAGGGTTCAGCACCACCTCTTCTTAACATTCCTTGCCCTCCATCTAAACGAGGCATAATAGACAGCAGTTCAACACTGATTACACTCAATGGAGCATTGCCTTCCAGTTGACCAATAATCCATTGCTGTAGTCCAGGTCCAACAAATCACCATGCTGCCACTGAAGTCTTCATAACCCTGTGAGGACTCCGACAAGGGACCCTTTTTTCAATCAATAGGAAGCATCCATGTCATCACTAGGCATGAAGATGAGCCAGCACTTCATGTAAGATATAGTTCTTTTAGTAACAAATAACACTGGTTGCCTTTTGCAGTAAAAAGAAACTATATATTAATTAGGATGCCTTTATTTCATGTTGCATCTCTATCGGCACCGAAACTCGCTATGCACCCTGAAAATTTGGAGGCTAGAGGTTTGTGTTCAGAATGGACAGATTTTTTTCCATGACCCCAAAAGAAACATGGACCCTCAAAGAAGGACCCCCTTACTTTGCTGTGAAGAAGTAAGAAGGCAGTGCTCATGACAGTTGAATTGCTGGGTATCTATAATTGGATCCCTCCGTTCGTTTTTTCCACCACAGTGGTGTATTATACTGTATTTTTTTTATTGCTATTCTTGCCTTCTCTACATGATCATTACTACAGTACAGAGCTACAGACCTCTGGGGATGTTTAGGCAAAATGCCTTGAATTGTGAAACCAGCACAACAATAATTACCTTTGAATATATAAGTGCCAACCAGCCTGGGTCACATAAGTGCCATGGAATAACTACAGTATTTGCACTATATACATGTTGTTGTAAAGACATGAGATGGTTTCAGGAAGGTAAAAATTGTTTATGTGAACAAATAAAGTTTATGATTTTATATAATTGGATGATAACTAATATTTCGTACCTTTAAAGCCCAATTTCTTGTCTAAATATTTTTTTTACCAAGGGTGTTGTATCATTGCCCATGGGAAAAATACCAACTAAAATACATACAGGTCTATTCACAAAAGGGTGAAGAGTTTGGAGAAGGCAGGAGAAGTGAACAATATAGGACAAAATAGCCGATTTGGAAAAATTCTCCAATTCAGCTCACTTTCCAGTTCAGCTACGTTGTCCTAGATTGTTCACTTCACCTGCCTTCTCCAAACTCTTCACCCTTTTGTGAATAGACCCCTTATTCTATTAATCCGTGAAATGCACTGGTTACCAGAAAAGTTCATTCAGTATGTCTTTGACATTGCTTATCATCTAAAATAAAGATTTTCCTTAAGAATTCCATTTATTTATTTTATTATTATTTATTAAATTTATGTTAAAACATTAATAATAAATAATCACCATCATTTTCTGTTATGTGTTAATTAATAATCCTGAATGTGTACTGAATGCTACATGAACAGGCAATAGCTTTGAATTTTTACCTGCAATTGCCTCTCGGACAAAAATTCTGTTAAAGAAAGGTGTAAGGAATTGAAAAAAACATGCAGGAGAACTAAAAATATCAGTGCTGCAATGGTCATGCTAGAAAGGCTAAATAAGTCACCTACATCCTTTGTGATTTGCAAGCTGTGCAAAAATATTTATAAAGATTAAGTGATGCTGACGCACCTCTGTATGTGCACCTGATTAGCAAGAGGTCACCTGCAATTTGCTAAGGGCATCCTCTCTACTCTGCAGTCATATTCATAGCTATACAGAACAAGATGTGCTGCTTTTATTTACCAAAGGCAAAGACAAATATGCAGACATTGTAAGAGTTCACAATATAGATAGGCTGTCCTATGTATTGTAATAATATAATTAATACATCGGGAGTTGGGAGGCAAACACAGAAAAGTTGTATAGATCCATCAGTTACCATGAACAGCGGGTAGCAGTTCTGTTTGCAGGATACTCAGTCTGCTCTCTACTGCTGTGGGGGTCTTCTTAAAGGGCCCCAGTTTAGACATTAGTTCTCTGCATCTCAACAGCATGGGAGGAGTTGTTCTGTAGCCCAAGAGAAGAACTTGGAGGGCTGGTTATACGGCTTGAGATAATGATGCATTGCTAGGGTTTACATACACTTGCAGTGGGGAATACAGCTGTCAGTTTTACAGAAAGGGGCATAACAAGCCAGTCATTTAATATGACATCTGACACAGAATGGTACAGGACATTAAAGTAAAACTCAATCCACATTTTTTTGTTTCTTTTGGATGAAGTAGGGATGGGCTATAATCTCATATTTTTCACATATTTATTATTGTCCTGCTAACACTACAGGCAGAAATATCAGCAAGGATACAGAAAACAGCCAAAGCCTGACATGTTCTAATCCTTCCCCACTGCACTAATACAATTGTTTCTGTTGCTGTCAAAGTGAAAACTGGACAGATTGTATCATAAACTTGACAGAGGTTCTAATCCTTCTCCATTCTATTCAAAACAAACACAAACGTTTTTTCTTTGTATTTCTTATAATTATGTATAAGTGTGCTGATATGGTGGTCAGGCTGTTACAATAGTTAAAGATGAATAAATAACTTGGCGTGCCAAACTGATATTTTTTGTTAATTTTTTTTCCGCACTCACCCCTGAAGGAGTGGCTTGATTTCACCATGCTTCCCTGCCTTTCTTAATGGTCACCCACCCTGTAGCTGCACCCAACAACTCACCGACCCAGTGTTTGAAAAGACAGTCAGACTTCAGATCCTACAATCCTCTTTTTGCAATTTTGTTGGCTTAATTTTTAGGAAGAGAAAGTTAGGGGTACAGTACACCCTTAAACTCCCTCCACACAGCAGACTTCTCCAAGAATTCTTTAGGCCCGGGCTGGCTACTATGCTATAGTATTTTAGTCATCTGCCAGATTCTTTACCTTTTTTTTATTTAACTATTTCATATTATTTTTTTAATTTTTATGTATTTAATTTTTTTTAACTTTATCAACTTAATTTTTTTTTCAACCTAACTTTATTGCTATCACACAAAAAAAAAACAATCCACTGTGTGATAGCAATTGGAGGTAACAGGTTCTCTTTATTGACCCTGTCACCACCCCACTAGGACACCGCTGCCGCCCCTCTGCGCCCTGCCGCCCCGAGGCCGGGCCTCGGTGGCCTTGTGGGGAATCCGGGCCTGGCTACCTTCCAGTTTCTTACCCTCGGCCATAGGCCAATTTAGGATTATTTAGGCCTCAGACCAGGAGAATAGGCAGTATCTTCCCCCTGTAGCACTGTAAGTATCTAACAGGGGCCAGTGTAGATCACCATAGGGTCTGTCTCTCCCTGTAGTGACAAGCAGGCAGCTTAAAGAGATGTATCCAGTCACTTCTAATGTATCCCACGGTCTGAGCATGCTTTCCAGAGAGGGCTCAGTCCACTCCTCATCCAGACCCCAAAGCCTCCGGGGAGCTGTAGTTTAACCAGCTTGAGTTGACACAGTCTCTCCTTGCCTCTGCACCACCAATCCCACAAGTCCCTCTGTCTCACAAAACTGCACAGTAATGATTAACTCTTCACAGGCAGAATACTTTTTATTTTAATATTTTACATACCCTTGACATTTAGAAATGCATAGGGACCCCATAAATGTTGTGTGTTTTTTTTAACAGACATGTTTCAATAACTTACGGTTTAAAATATGCAATGGCCAGTAGGTATTCAAATATTACTTAACAGAGTTCTTCTGAAAGCAACTTCACTTGGAATTTTTTAAAGCTAAAGAAAATTCCCTTTGGGTTAATTTAGTCCAGTCTTTAGCACTGATCTTTAGAAGTCAGACTGCTGTGAAACTGCCATCCCAAATTAAGAGGAAATTCCCTTTAATGTAGTGATCTTCTCCATGCTTTTTGATGAGCTTTGTCCAAGTACTTTGTCTTTATAGTAGTCTTTAACATCCAAAACTAAACAAGTTATATAATAAATGTTTTAATAGAAAGGAAAAAGCACACCACTCTCAAGAGAAATATGACTTCAACATTCGAACAGTAATTTATTTCTCATTGTGGTTAAAAGTTTTTAAATAGTAATACTGTGACAGTCCTGGTTAGGTTTTATTGTTCCTAAATAAAACAATTAAAGGAGAATATGCACATTTTACAGTTGCCTCCAATTATAAATAACTTACTCTAAAGATCCATCAGTTTCAGGTATGTTTTATTAAAGAAGGGCAGACCTTATAATCTTAGCAAGTTAATGCAGTCTTGTTGATTTACTACAACGTGATATGCTGGGAAATGTAGTTTGGCAGATCAGTTATTATGTGAGAATGTGAGATCGAACTCATATTTTGCCCTATACTGTGCGCTAGGAAATACGTTCAAGATCTATTCAATGTAAAATCAAAAATATTTAAAGCTAATCTTTAGATGATGTCCTAAAGCGTATCTAAACTCAAAAATAAAAATGTAATACAGAGAGATCAAGAGACTTTTTGTGTAGTAGCTGCATGTTTTATTTTGTCAGGATTTTATACCCTAAAGTATCACTAAAGGCTTGGCATTTTTTAACTTAATGCATTTTATTGTAGACATGTGCGATTCATTTTGTTCCGAATCGAAATTCGGACGAAATTTCGGAAATTTGGAGATTCGCATGTAACCAAATTCCGAATTACAGCTAAAATGAATGCAAACGAATCAGAATTGCTAATTTCCCGAAATTCGTTAGCGGTAGTCTGGACAAAATTTTG
>NW_017306534.1:994278-1038372 GCF_000935625.1 Nanorana parkeri
ATTCGTTAGCGGTAGTCTGGACAAAATTTTGTTTATTGGACAACATCTCGTTGCAGCAAAATGACAGAAAAAACATTTTTTTTAAAAGTCTGCAGAAGATGAAAAAAACAAAACCATGGGGTTCCCCCCAATTCCTACCAGACCCTTTAGGTCTGGTAGGAATGTTAGGGGTGACCCTCCCCCAAGTTGAAACAAAAAAAAAGTGAGTGGGGTTCCACCAAAATCCATACCAGGCCCTTTAGGTCTGGTAGGAATTTTAAGGGGGACCCCCAGCCCCAAAAAATGGTGAAAAAAATGTGCGGTCCCCCCTAACATTCCTGCCAGACCCTTGATCCAAGCACTGGCCTGGCAGGGCAGGAAAGGGGGAGGGCGATCGAGCACCCCCTCCTCCCTGTGCCTTACCAGGCCACGTGCCCTCGGCATTGGGAGGTTGTCCCCATGCCGATGGGGACAAGGTCCTCTTCCCCACAACCCTGACCCGGGGGGTTGTGGGGGTCTGCAGGCAAGGGGGCTTATTTGCATCGGGGAACCCCTTTAATTAAGGGTCAGGGCTGTGGGGAAGAGGCCCTTGTCCCCATCGGCATAGGGACACCCTCCCAATGCCCGAGGGCACGTGGCCTGGTAAGGCGAAGGGGGGGCGCTCAATTGTCCCCTCCCTTTGCTGCCCTGCCGGGCCAGTGCTTGGATCAAGGGTCTGGTAGGAAGGCTAGGGGGGACCCCACGTTTTTTTGCCCCCCATTCCTACCAGGCCTAAAGGGCCTGGTATGGATTTTGGGGGGGAACCTCACGCTTTTTCCATCTTCTGCAGACAAAAAATGTTTTAAAAAATTTCCCCTCAAATGTCACTTTGCTGCCACGAAAGAACGCAACGAAAACAAAACGAAATTTTGATCGGACTGCCGCTAACTAATTTTGTCCGAATCCGAAGACAAATGCAATTTCGGAACCGAATCCGAAAAACGAAATAATGCAAAATCCGAATCAAAGCGAAACGAAACTAAACACATTTTTTGCTGATGCACATGTCTAGTCGCTTGTCTCCTCCGCCAGCTCCATGAAGATATTTGGCCAATCCCCGAACTTCGTGGTTGTAGATGAGGGTACTAAGGGCGGAGGAACCATAGGCACCTTCTGCTGTCAGTCAGACTCAGACTGTGAACAGGGGGTGTGGCTTGCTGCACGCTGTGTGTGTCTATGGATGCACACAGCTGGGTGCAGGAACGCACATGCACGGTAAGTCTTCTTAGCAGCTGGCTATCTGATGGAGACACCCACACATGTGGTGGGGGGGGGGGCTAGTGGTTTGGGGGCAACTAGAAAAAAGAGGAAATAAAAAAACAGTTTCACTGACAGAGCCCCTGTTATATTATGATGAAGGACATATAGAATGAAAGACTATTAAAGAGTTAGCTCTTTATGCTCCCTGACTATACTGTAAAAAGCTGTAAAATCTTAGCAGAGATCCAGATTGAGTGCTTGTCTTTGTCTAGGATCAAAAACTAAAAAAGTTGGGGGCGTGGCCAGCATGTGATCCGGAGTAGACGTGTGCCCGGGAAGCTCCACTCCATAGACTATCCTGACACTATCCTGGCGCTGAGATTCTGCTACTTACCTGGGTTCAGGTGTTGCTCTACCCCTCTGGAGTCGGAATCGATCCTCGGCAGAGGTCCGCATGCGGCAAACAAGTACAGATCGACTAGATCGTCGGGAGGCAAGCCTAGTGGTGGCTCGGAGGCGGCCATCTTGGCTGTGCTGTCTGAATGCAGCAGGATGTCTGTGGGCACGCAGACGAGTGTCCCGGCCTCGCCGCCCCACTCCCTATCTAGTTCGGACATACTAGCGGCAATTACATCCTGCAAGGAGGCGCTCACCAGCAAGATCGACTCTCTATCCGCAGATGTGAGTTTCCTGCGCCATGACATAGACAAATTCCATGCACGCATGGGGGAAGCGGAGGCCCGGATTTCCCAGGTGGAAGAGTTGACATGGTTGGACACCGAGGAGGTCAAGAGGCTTCAACGGCAGGTACAGGGGCTACAGGAGAAAGCGGTGGATACCGAAAACCGGATGCGCCGCAACAACGTCCGTGTGCTGGGCCTCCCTGAACGTGCGGAGGGGAAAAAGCCGGCCGAATTTGCTGAGACCTTCCTTGCTACACTCCTTGACCTGCACGACATACCACCGACGTTCGTTGTCGAGAGAGCACATCGAGTTCCACCCATCCCGCCGAAACCGGGGGCCCCGGCCCGGCCTTTCCTGATCCGTTTGCTCAACTACAGGGACAGGGATCGGGTCCTTGCCGCAGCGAGAGGCCATCCTAATCTGCAATATGAGAATGCCCGTGTCTCCCTGTTCCCGGATTATTCTACAGAAATACAGCTACGCCGCAGATCCTACACGGAGGTTCGTAAGAAGCTTTGGGAGAAAGGCTTGCAATATGGCCTCCTGTACCCTAGTCGTCTACCGGTTAACGATGGCGCCACCACACGCTTTTTTGATACTCCCACAGCGGCTGCGGCCTGACTGGACAGCACCTGACCAGAGCCGACTGCTGAAGGTAATGCCGCATGGTAAGCCAGTATTCATCCTATCGCTATACCCTCTGCTTGCACCGATTACTCAGCGCCTCTGTAATGGGAGCAGAATGAGTCCTGGATTTTAGCGACGCTCTAACCGGATTACTTTACTGCCCTAGCAGTCGGTTGTGTTCTTTTGTTGAATTTTTTGATCGTTTTGGGGATCCTAAGCCTTCTGACACGCATTGCTCTACAAGCTGTTGGGGATGTGTTGGCCTGGCAGGGAGGGTTCGGGGTGGGTTGGGGGGGAAAAGGGTCGTTTTTTGTTCTGGTTCGAGGACTTTTTTTGTTTCAGGTGGTTGGCTCGCACGCTAGGACTCCGGCTCCTTTTGTATGACACTGTTAGGGGGTACTGTTTTGTTGTTCCCAATGAGTGTAAGAGATGTAGAAGAGATTAAGATCCTGTCTTGGAACATCCATGGGCTTAACTCCAAATTCAAGCGTGCACTAATGTTCAAATATCTTAAACAAAACAACCCTCACATACTGCTTCTGCAAGAGACACACCTGATAGGCAATAGGCTGCTGACCCTGAGGAGGCCCTGGGTGCAAAGATCGTTCCATGCTTCCCATTCCGCATATTCGAGGGGGGTCTCTGTCCTGGTCAGCAAATCTTTGCCCTGCGTGGTTGAGGAGATTCATACTGACCCGAATGGCAAGTTTGTTATTTTAATGTGTACCATGTGGTGTCAAAGATATATTATTGTCAATGTTTACCTTCCTCCACCTTACAATTCTACAGTCTTGTATACACTGTTAGATAAGATCTCAGTCTTGGGTCCGGCAAAAATACTGTTCATGGGAGACTTTAATACAACGTTGGCCCCAGCCTTGGATAGATCTGGAGCTGCCGGATCTGGCCTCTCCGACTAAGCTGAGCAATATTGGAACATAAATGCCTCCACTGCTGGACCTGCTATGGTATGGGATGCATTCAAGGCCTATGTCAGAGCCGATTACATGTCATTACAGAAGGCAAAAAAAAAACCAGGACTCAGCCCGAACGGTGGAACTCCAAGCAGTGGAGGCGGGGTGTCTCTCTCGTTATGAGTCCTCGCCCACTACTGATAATTTTGACGCCTTGATGTCGGCGAGGCGTACGCTCCGCTTGCAAGGACTGATGTGCGTAGCCATAAACAAAATGACTTTGAAAATGGGGATAAAAATGGGAGACTGCTGGCTATGCTGTCACAGATGTCCCGGCCTCAGACGGTGGTTGCTGAACTGCGCTCTGGCCCGGACGCCTCTGTTACCTACCCGGCAGACATCCTTGAAGGGTTTCGGAGATACTACACCACCCTCTATTCCTCCTCACTGCCGGCGGACGCCCAGCCTCCGGGCTTAAAGCCCCTGCTAGACTCGGTTGCCCTAGGCTGGTTGTCCAACAGCCAACGTGATTTTCTGGTAAGACCCATAACTGAACCTGAGGTACTGGCCGCCATACGCTCCTTCCCCAACGGAAAAACACGAGGCCCGGATGGCATTCCTATTGAATTTTACAAAACACATGCGGAATTAGTGGGCCCTAGACTATGCGAGATGTATACCTCGTGCTTAGCGAAAGGTTGTCTGCCACCATCCATGTCAGGGGCTCATGTAATAGTGATTCACAAGCCGCCTCGGGACCCGACCTCCTGTGCCTCTTATAGGCCTATTGCCCTACTTAACTGTGACTTTAAAATTCTCACCAAGCTTTTAAGTGTGAGACTTACTCAGCTAACGGATAGTTTAATAGACTTTGATCAAACTGGCTTTATGCCACGCAGATCCACTGACATTAATTTGCGTCGCCTATTCACAAATTTGCATACGTCCCATCTTAACGACGGAACGAGGGTGGTGGTGTCTCTAGATATAGAAAAGGCCTTTGACACGGTGGAGTGGTCCTACCTATGGGCTGTGCTGGACAAAATGGGACTCCCCTTAGAATTCACTAGATGGATTAAATTGCTGTATCACAATCCTATGGCCTCTATCAAACTGGGGAATAAATTGTCAGCTCCCTTCCCTATCCGCAGGGGTACACGACAGGGCTGTCCGCTCTCGCCCACTCTCTTTGCCTTGGCCATGGAACCCATAGCCGAAGCTCTGAGAACATCCCCCTATATTAAGGGACTTAGAATTGGCTAGTTGGAGGAGAGAGTGGCGCTATATGCGAACGACCTTCTCCTGTTCCTGAATGACCCGGGGCCATCACTGCAGGGTGCCTTGGATGTTCTCAACGCATTTTCAGGTGTGTCGGGTCTGAGAGTTAATTGGGACAAATCCATATTGTTCCCCATAGACGCTGCAGCTAGAACTACACCCAGAACGGTTACTCAACTTTCCTGGGTTGAATCCTTTAAATACCTGGGAGTGGTGGTATCTGGTTCACACCAGGACTTCATGGCATCGAACTTACTCCCGATTTTGGGAGACATGAGGCGGAGACTGAAGGCATGGGAGAATTTACCTCTGTCCATATTGGGCAGGATCAATTTAGTCAAAATTAAGCTTCTACCCAAATTAACATATATTTTTCGTAATTGTCCCATATTGATCCCAAAATCCTATTTCCATCAGCTGAACCAATTGGTCTCCTCTTTCTTGTGGGGCGCTAAACCCCCAAGGTATAAACTCACAACCCTAATGCGACCCACTCTCCAGGGTGGACTAGCGCTACCGGACTTCTATAAATATTTCCTAGCAACCCAAATGGTCACGGCCCACTGGTGGCTCTCGGCCGACGTCACCAATTCCTCGGTTATGTTGGAAGCCGCAATCCTGAACTCAGTGGAGGCACTAACTGGCCTTCTCTATAGAGGGCCTAAAGCCCCCTATCCTCTTACCCCCTCCATGCGCACAACCATCAAAGTATGGCGCACGGGACACTCCTGGTGCTCCAGAGCGGCCATGGATGTCTCCCCGAAAACCCTTTTGTGGAATAACCCCAATCTGCCCCACTTCCACACGGTCCCCGATCCCGCTTTTTGGGCAAAACATGGTGTCAAACTGATCTCGGATATTGTGGAGTCCACTTCCCTGATCTCATTTGCTGATCTAGCCGCACGGAATGCTATACCCTCCAAATGTAATTTTCGCTACTTACAACTCTCCCATGCCTTCAGAGCTCAATTTCCAGGGGATGGGATTCGCCTGAGGGAATCTCAACTGCAGTCCCTGGCTGGGACGGAGGGATTGTGGAAGCCTGACTCATGTTTTTATAATACCCTACAAACTCTGAATTCCTCCAGCCTGCTCACATTACAGACCAAGTGGAGGATAGACGTCCCAGACATGGATGAGGAAAACTGGGAGGAGGTCTGGGATGCACCCTTTAAACAACTGGTTGCAAAAAGGGATAGAATGGTGCAATTTAAGATACTGCACAGAGCCTATTTTACCCCTCATCGTCTACATAAAATGAATGCATCTATCTCTCCGTCCTGTTGGAGATGTACGTGTGATGAGGGCGGGTTTTTTCATGTTTTTTGGGAATGCCCCCTCATCAAGTCCTATTGGGGCTCCACGGTAGACTTCATCTCAAGGGTCACTTCATTGCCACTAACACCATCGCCGAGAATGTGCCTTCTGGGCCTGGTGGAGGATGTAGCTCCGACCAGGTCGGAACGCATGTTGGTAGGCCTCACCTTGTTCTATGCTCGCAAGGCTATCGCTATGTGTTGGAAGAAGCCGGCCCCTCCGGAGCTGTCCTTTTGGAAAAAATTGGTGAATGACAATCTACCTCTATACCAGGATACATATGCCAACAGGGGATGTCCAGGGAAATTCCATAAAATCTGGGATAGTTGGCTGGAATGCACCAACTCGACAGTAGACTAGGACGCACGCCCCTGAGTAGGGACTAGTGCCCTGTTTGGAGTGCTCTAGACCTGCCTGTACCATTTCCGACCTGAGGGTCTAGTCGAGATAGGTGCCCCATTATCGGGCTCACCCATCCAACGATCTCCTGTCAAGGCCAGACCCCCTGGCGGGTATATAGGAGGGCTGTGGGAAGGCCTAGCGAGCCTTGGTGGGTAATGATTCCACCACCTGCAATGTAGAACCAGAACTGTTTTTTTGTTTGTTTTTCTTTCCTTCTTTTGTTCTTCCTTTATTTCCTTTTCCACGGCTGTTGATGCTGTAATGTTATGTTGAATGCACAGCTATGCATGGTGCCATCAATGTTAGGCACAAATAGCGTGCACGGTTGTACTATATGTTTGAAAAACAATAAATTATTTTGTTAAAAAAAAAAACTAAAAAAGTTATACTCACCCAATCCTCTGAGCCAGCTTGCTCTTAGACGGGTCCTTCCAGCCTTGCTCCCCCTCCAATGCAGCGGTCTAAGGTTCCTGAGTCATCACATTCTGTACACAGTGTATATGGGACATGTGGACACTGAGGGGCATACCATTGCTGTAGCAAAGGAGGAGACAGGCAGGAGGGAGTACTGTCAAAGCCGGCCAGCTTGGAGAGCTGGGTGAGTATAACTTTGTTATTTTTGACCCTAGGCAAAAATGAGCACTTAACCCTTGCAGTACTTGGGTAGCCCATTGCAAGGGTTAATAACATTTTTACCTGGAGTTGTTGTTTAGCATTTATGTAAACCTTAAAAATAAACTTCCCTTAATTGCTCCCTTTTGGTCGGTTTAATATATTGTACTATTAATATACTATTGAAAGCATTTTGTTACATAAGTGCATTTTGTTTGATGCAAAAACCAAAAACCTGTTGACCTTGTCAAAAAATCAGAGCTGTTCTGTGTCTTCTGTGCATGTCCTGTGTTATCTCAAAGCCCTTCTAGTTCTTATCTTGGACTATATAATGATTAGCTTATATGTTTTGGAGATATGAGAGTGGGAATGGTTAAGTAGTTTAGCAAACTAGGCAGGAATGACAACATTCAGTTCAGAAAAAAATCTGTGTTGTCAGCCAACAATAAAGCTTGAAGCAGAATTAAACTCTCTTTGTTTTGCATATGTCTAAAGCTCGCTAGCAGTACATATATGCAAAAACATAACAAAAAATTAAAGAGAGGGGTTTACTTACCATGGGGCGGGAGCATGCGCAGTAGAGATCTTCGGTCAGGAGAGGAGGAGATACATAGTGTAAGTAAATGCACCCAGACTGGCAGTGTGCACGCGGACTGACCCTGTGCGACATAGAAGACACAGCAGTCAGCGCTGGATGGGAGACCGGCATCAACACTGGAGGGACTCCTGAAAACTACTGGAAAGAAGATGATCGGATCAAGATGCATCATTTATGGGAAGTCCTTAAAGCAGCATTTGGGGGGGGGGGGGGGGTAGTAAAGACTTTAATGTCACTTTAAAGTTCATCTCCGGGCTACTTATAAATGTACCCATGCAGTTGGGTCTCCTCTACTCTACATGGGATAAATGCATGCTTGGATGGGGGGGAATAAATACAAATACCTTATTTCTGGCTCCTGCATGGCTGGTCACAGCTCTCTGACATCCTCACCACCAATGTCATGAGCTGGCTGCATATTGCGGGAGGACAGAGAGTGCTCACCCACAACCCAGGATATCAGGCTGCGGAGAAGAGCGCTGGCTGCCTGAAAAACAAGGGATAAGGTAAGTATTTGTGCTTATTGCTTCTCCCCTTTAGGCCAATAAACATTTAAGCCATGCAGCATGGAGGGGACCCCACGGCATAGGTATATTTAAGGTAGCTGGACGTTGGGCTTTAAAAGCTGAGTGCATTTCTGGCAAATCAACAAGAATTTTTGTGTACTTGGAGGGTCTTTATAGGGAAATGTAGATGTTTTGCAGAAATGTACTGCATTATTTTTGGGCTTTAACTGAAATGCATACACTGTACTAGGGCACTCTTAATGTACACTGTATTGATGAGCGTATTGTACTAACAGCAATGCATAAAGGCCAGTACCATCAACTAAACAGGTAGCTGATAATGTGCCATGGCATATCAGGTATTCCTCTGTGCTTTTTAGTTGGCATTAGTTGACTTTCTTATTCAGCTATGATTTAGTTATTTCTTATTTTCTGATGATTATTAAACCATTTTTGCCCAGTAAACATTGATCTCTGATCAGCCATTTGTTTTTTCTCACTTAAACAATACATATTCATTCATACTGAAATAACAATTAGGTGAGTTGAATTGTACTTTCCAGCATGCGGGAAGATACCCAGGACCAAAATGAAAGATTTTCAGCATTTATCACTTGCCCATTACCCTTTGATGAAGTTCAGCAATAAGAATTCACTGATAATAGACTTAAAATATTATCTAAAGTGAAGAAAATGTTAAAAAGGCATGTAATAGCAGGTTTGTATTTAATTCTTCTTGTCCCTGTGACCTTGTAAGAATGGAAACATCAGGGAAAACTTGGGTAGAGTGTCTGGAGAAGAGCTTATATAAATCACCCACTGCTTCTTACTAACCCATATTTCCAAGGTCAAGTACAAGAAGACCACAGCTCACCTCTAATGAAATCAGTTAGGCTCCAAGTGCTGTGACATTTCAGATATATTGAACGATCGGAGTATGTTTAGGCCCATATGAGAAAGGTCAGTCTCAGGGTCCAAAACAAAAAAAGCTTATCTGAAAAGCTAATTCCATATATTTTTCTCGACGAGCACTTTTTAATATCAAAATATTTAATTAAAACCGTGCAAAGGTTGTGAGTTTGTATTACATTATTATTTATTATTATGCGTTCACCTCTACAAACCTCTATCATAAAACAAACTCCCTTTTTACAGTCTTTATTAAACCCTTTCAGAAACAGAGTACCTATAAATAAAGTCTATTAGTGTGATTGAAAAATATCCACTCGCATGCCTATCTGCTGCAATACGAGTTGCCTGCTTCAGGGTCACTTACTAGGAAATGGCCATGCCTTAGGATCTTATCACTAACTTTAGCATTCTTTTTTTACTGTGACATCCATCCACCCAAGTAAGGGAACAGGATACCTACTCTTACTAACTTGCATGTAACTGTTAGCAGATGAACAGAAAAAGTACTCAAATAAATAACATAATTTACATACATTGTAAATTGATTTTAAGGAAATATCTATGGAAAGGACTGTGGGAGGTACAGTATGTGTTAAGTGTTAACTACAGTTAGATCAGTGCTGTCCTTTTCCCAGACATTGTGTTGGGTGCGCAGTGGTGCAATTAACACAAAAGTTCAAGTATAAGTGCTCTTTACTTCCTGTCACTACTACTTTATTTAATGAAAACAATTAGCTAGTGTAAATGGTGGCCCAATAGATTTCCTTTGGATCTCATTTCAGCATAAATGTACAAAACTCCATGAGGCACGGATATGAACACTTGTTCTTACCAACTAGAGGAATCCTGTTTTCCACATTACCCTGTCCTGTATGTCATGGTGGAAAAGCCCTTTTCACACCTCATGGCTTAGCATTAAAAAAATCCAAGGCTTTAAGTGAAGGAATAAGTCACTCAAAGTTTCATATCTACAAAGAAAGATAGTGCCTCTGCAATAGTTCTTGTTTTTTTGTAGTGAAACAGTAAACAGAGTCTGAAATATATGGAATGTCATGGAACACTTCATACTGTACATATCCATATGCCAAAGTAGTGTTATTTGTTAAAAGTCAAAATTAAAAGACCCAACACTGTAATGCATGAAAGTGTTGGGTCTTGGTTTTTCCACACAGAAATGCTGCTTTGGCAAATGGATGCCAAAGGTACATACTGTATATAAGTGTATGTCCATCCAGTTTGTAGCATAACAAGGTCATGAAAGATGCAGATGATGTAAATCTTAGGGTAGGCGACTACTTTACAAATATTCTGGCATTCTCTTACTAAAACTACTGGTCACAGCCATATATCTGGAGGCCCAACTGATTTTTACATCTGTACTCCTATACCTTTGGTACAAGCTCCTTTACAACATATACGTCCTGGATTGAGGATGATTCTGGTTGTGTGTGCCTGGACGCCCGCCTGGTTGATCTGTTGCATCGCTCCTTCCCCCTGTGTGATGATTTAATTTTGTTTTCTATTGATCTCTGAGCCATGATGTAAGAGAAATGTGAATCACAAATGTATGCCCATAAGTTCCTGAAAAAGCGGTGGTACCACGAAACGCGTATAGAAACACCTCCCTATGAAATATCCATAATTATCATGGTTGTATACTAATGATATTGCATAGAACTTACTTAGTTAACTATTTATTGTATACCAGTTGAGGAGGTGCAGGTTCATGACAGGCATACAATTTCACAGTTTTGTAAATAAGACTATATGTGTTCATGATTTTAACCTTGTTATATATTTTTAACAATGTACACAATAAAATATATTTTTTTAATATATAAATTGAAGTGGTCATGGCAGTGCCTAAAAAGTCAGTTTTCTTCTGTTTTTTCTTATCCATTGATATTAGGATGTGGTATTAGAATTAACATAAGTCTGTTATTTAAAAAAAAAAAATGGATCTATCGACGTAATCCAGGAACAATCACGACATCCAGCGCTGTCCATGATGACGATGACGACGACTAGACGAAGTAAAAAATAAATAGAAATACTAAAATAACGACGCCTGCCAACCCGTCCGCTCATGGCGAAGATGCCGGCAACTTATAAACTATTGGGTGGAGCTAGCGGTGACTGTTTACAGTTGTACTGCATCTGACAGGTGAGCCATGATTGGGCAAAGTCAACATGACTTTGCCCAATCATGTCTCTTACAGAGTACTGGGCCCTGATTTCGCAAAGTCTTGCAACTGACCTGTGGTCAGGTGCAAGGCTTCAGCCAATTAGGGCTTACAAGGTACAGTGCGATGCACAGTGCCTTGTGGGGTGCTCAGCAGGCGAATAGCCCACCGAATGCCCTGACAGTTCATGTGTTTGCTGAACACAGGAACTGCCGATGTTCGAGTCAAACTCTTGCTTGACTCGAATATCGAGTTTGGTTTATTACATTTAATGTTCTTTGCAATTGTGTTTTTTTCCCTTTTTGTGTATTTGATGGTTATGCACATACTGCTGCTCTAATTTTTTTATTTTACTTCTTTTTTCCTTTTTGTGAAAGCAGTGGTGTAACCAGAGTTATGGGCCCCCGGGGCAGAAATTTTTTTTCGCCCCCCCCCAGCACCCCCCACACACAAATGTTTTTATTTTCATTTTTTCAATTTTTAAAAATATTTTATTTTTATTTATTTTTATAAACTTTTTTAAAATTTGTATTTTTATTTATTATTATTATTATTTTTATGAAATATTTTTATTTTTTACTTAACTTTTAGGGGCTTTGGGGAAATATTACGGGTCTAAACAGCCCCCTGATATTTCCCTTTTTAAATAGAAAAAGAGATTGAGGACACAAAGTCCTCAATCTCTTTTTCTGTGTCCCCTGTTATAAATGAACAGGAATCCTTTATGAGTGTTCCTGTTCATTGATAACATGAGGACATGGTATGTTTACTAAAACCACAACTATGAATGAACAGGAGGTGATATAGATCACTCCCATTCATTCATAATTGAGGGGATAGTACATATACCATGTCCTCAATTATGTACAAACACTCAGAGATCACTGATCGCTGAGTGTTTGTATCTTGCTCTCCTCTCTGACACGCTGTCACAGAAGGCTGAGCAAGCGGTGCGGGAGGAGCCCCCACACCGCTCTGCTAGACTGTGATAGGCGGCTGAGCAGTGAGGGGAGAGACACCGGCAGCTCACATCGCTCTCCTTACGCAGCGCTCGGCTGGCTGTCACTTTCTCTCCTCCCCGCTGGGACACAGAGCATCGCCCAGAGGGGAGGAAAGAAATCACGGATGCGCCGCTATATCGGCAGGAAAATGGCGCCCCCCTAGCTCTACGCCCGGGGCCAGCGCACCGGCTGCCCCCGGTTGTTACGCCACTGTGTGAAAGAATGTAAAATAATGAGGTTGTCGGGTGTTGTTATTTTTTCTAGCACAAGAACACGACTAAGATAGTTAGCTTATTTAAAGCAGAACCCCAGGAAATGTATTTACCCTTGCAGTGGGGCTACCCCCGCACTGCAAGGGTTAACTGCTCATTTGTGTCTAATAAAAAAAAAAAGCAAAGATATACTCGCCCAAGCTCCGTGCAAGCTTCTTCTAGACCTGTCCCTGAAATGTCTCTCCCCCTCCTCTGCAGCGGTCTATGGTCCAGTAAATCATCACGTCTATAAACTGTGCATAGACATGAGGACTGCAGAATAAGAGATAGACTGAAGGCAGTGCTGTGATAGCTGGCCGACTTGGAGCATTGGGTGAGTATATCTTTGTTATTTTAGCACCTAGACACAAACAAGCACTTAATCCTTGCAGTGCGGGGGTAGCCCAACTGAAAGGGTTAATTAAAAAAAAATTCCTGGAGTTCTTCTTAAACCAACAGGAGCAATTTAAAGCCCTAAATGTTCTAAAACCACCAAAAAACACCTTCATTTGAATTTTGCCAAAATTTCTCTGCAGAGACCATCTTAAAAAGTGTTATACAAACGATTTCTAGAATACAGAGCACATACAGTCCATGAATGTCTGAAGTCTTAAAAGTGTAAATGATAAAGAAGCAATGCTTAATCATCCCAAAAAAGTGTTACACAGGAGTCACACAGCAAAAATCCCAAATTATTATTATACAGGATTTATATAGCGCCAACAGTTTGCGCAGCGCTTTACAATATAAAGAAAACATTACAATCACAATACAAATCAAGACAAGATGGTAAGGAGGGCCCTGCCCCTGAGGACTTACAAATTATATCGTTTGTTGACTTACAATCATCTCAATGAAGAATCTTGAATCTGTGTTGAATCATCTAAAAGAACGGAGAGTGTATGGCCAATCTTCACGAACCTTTTCTTACAGCTGTAATTACAATGAAGTGTGTTAACCTTTATAGGTACTTATGCATATTTTTGAATGTTTCAGTTGTATCATATACAATAAAGATAACTTGTGTTTTATGGTTACTGGTTACCTACAATATGTTCTGCTTTTGTCCCGAACATATTTTTATAACTACATCATAGAATCCACAAATCTGTGTTTCTACATAAATATGTGCGATATGTGATGGACTTGATCCATTTTTATGGATTTGCTCCTTTAGAAAATGTTCATACTCTGCCACAGTTTCACATTTCATTTGTGGTGTCTTCTGCCGGGTGTTAAGAGTGTTAAACATTTTATGAACAGCCCTATAAATCAGCTGACACCCCGGCCTCAGAGAGCCAGATGAGCCAGTATCATCTATCTGCAATAAAAATGCAACTATCATAATTCAGAGTGAGTCTGGCTTTCTGCAGTGCAGTCATGACACATGTCTCTTGGCCTGAGATGGAGAGGTAATGTCATGTAACTCTAGTGAGTGTCAGAATATGAAAACAAGTGAGGAGTGAGCGGGTTATACTAGAAGACTATCCGCAAAATTGCTTTGGAAAACACATACAATTATAATGATCCAGTTATTAAAAATCTGAACAGATCAAACAGAGGAGGAAGTGTGTCCTTCCATAAAGTCAATTGGTAGCAGCTGTGTCAAAATAGGGAGCATGATGTGACCTGTGGAGAAGAAAGACCAATGGTAGAGGGGCTGCAGCCCTTTAGTAGCGGGGTACTAAAGGGCTGCAGGATTTTGAACCTCCCTCTGAATTCTTATATCAGGAAATCCAGCATTATTATTTCGTCTTCATAGATTTTAACAGTGTATCCCACTCAGTCATTACAAAGTTAAAGTGACACTAAACTAAGTTAAATCTTAAAAATGCATTTAACTACCTGAACTATTAATAATAATGTAGCTTACTTGTGTATCACTCAGCTGTAGATCCTCAAATCATCTCTGTATTGGTGCTGACACTGTCCTTCCTTCTGGAGGGTGGCTACTTTTGTTCCTCATGGTCCCTGTGTATGTTATACAGTAGCCACCGCTCCAAGCTCACTCCCGTGATGGACTACAATCTCAATACAAATTAGTAAACTAAACATAACATTGTAGTCCATCATGAGAGCTTGGAGCAGTGAATACTTTATAACTCACACAGGGACCATGGGGAACAAAAGTAGCCCCCCTCCAGAAGGAAGGACAGTGTCAGCACCAATTCAGAGATGATTTGAGGATCTGCAGCTGAGTGATACACAAATAAGATACATTGCTGTTAATAGTTAAGGTACCTATATGTATTTTTAAGATAAAGAGGGACTTTTATGGTAATATTGTTAAAGTTGTTAATATTTATTTTTGTAACTTTATTTTGCATAAAACATCTAACAGTGTGATTTATAATATTATTTAAGAGGGTGTGTTTAGGGGCGGAGTTAAGGGCAGGGTAGGGGTTAGGTGGGCAACTGGTGGCGAGTAACTCTTAAAGCAGGGCTAGTAGCTCAGGACTTGATATTTTGACCCCTGCACTAGTTAATCTCTGCTAGCAATCTGTTTTGCTGTCCCAAACAGTCTTTGGATTGTTGCTTTACCTGTTAGTCATAGTATGGGTAGACAGTCACTCTGCCCAGATTCTATATTCCCAAAAATTTCCTGAGGGTACTTAAAGGAGAACTATGAGGTGAGTGATTTCCACTCATCCTCATCGTTAGAGCCGTCCAGTGACAAAGAAGCTGTCACAGGTCGGCTCTATTGATCGGGAAGTGAGCAGAAACATACCGGCGATCTGCTCACTTCCCGATCTACTCCCTGCAGTGAGCGGTGACTGTGAGTTACTGCTCCCCGCAGGGATTCCCCCCTGCCCTCTTCGATTCTCCAGCGCTGAGTGGAGGAACGAACAGGGGAGGGGGCGGGCACAGCTGGCTCTGCCTCTAGATAGGCAGAGCCAGCTGTCATTCACGCAGCTGGGTGGATCACGACAGTATTGTCGAGTTCTGTCCCGGCTGCGGTGCTCTCAGTATATAGCGGGCAATAGCGCGCTATATACTGAGCTTTGGGTCACGGGAGGATGCTAGTATATATTGTGATGTTTGGGGAATTAGCTGGACCGCAGGACACAGGCTTTATCAGAAAAACTGCATTTATTTTCCACAGCAGCAACAATAAACAGTAATTTCCTTCAGTACAGCAAAACAACTTAAAAGATTGCTTCCTTCAGCATAGAAATAATAAACTGTACCGTTTGCTTCCTTCAGCACAGAAAAGAATAACAGCCTCACCGCCTTGGGGGGTTTCAGTCCATAAGGTTATCACACTCTTAACTTTAGAGTTTCTCTCTCAGCCCACAGGCTCCCAGTATAGTTCGGCTGGTTCACAGCAGCAGTACTTTCATCTGCTCCACAGCCTGGTCTGCAAACATTAATCAGGGCTTCTCTCTCCCTCTCCCTCTCTCTGTCTCTAGCTTCCTATCCTTTTGAACACACTTCCTGCAGCAGGTGTTAAAGGAGAACTATGAGATGAGTGCTTTTCACTTACCTCATAGTTCTAGCCGACCTGTGACAATGAGACTGTCACAGGTCGGCTCAGTAGATTGGGAGGTGAGGGAACACATACCGGCGTTCGCTCACTTCTCGATCCCGTCACGGCTCTCTGCCGTGACAGGGGAGGGGCTGGATTCCCTCCTCCCCGCTATGATCCGCCAGCGCTGACTGGCGGAACGGACGGGGGAGGGGGCGTGTACAGCTGGCTCTGCCTCTAGATAGGCAGAGCCAGCTGTCAGTCACACAGCTGGGCAGATCCCGGCACAATTGTCGGGATCCGCTTCAGCTGCGGCGTCTCAGTATACCGCGAGCAGCAGCTCGTGGTATACTGCGGCATCTCAGTATACCGGGATCTACAGCTCCCGGTATACTGAGCCTAGGGTGACGGGAGCAGAGACACCGGCAGTCCAAATTTGCAAAATACGTCTATTTATTGACGTGCATCGTGGTAAAAAACAACGAACGTTTCGGGGTCACAAAGGATCCCCTTAATCAGGTAAAACATACAGTGTAAGTGCACATAAACACAGCTGATATATAGCCCCAACCCTAACCAGAATGGCCAATCATCAACCTCCACATTGACCCCAATGAATGGGGGGTTGACACGGTCAATTAAGTATTTTTCATTCCAGACAAATGTATGCACGTTATATCACATATATTGTGATTTATTGTGTTTTATAATCTGTCACTTTCAAGCTATCAAAATTGGCGGGAACATGATGTCATGGGGTCAATGTGGAGGTTGATGATTGGCCATTCTGATTAGGGTTGGGGCTATATATCAGCTGTGTTTATGTGCACTTACACTGTATGTTTTACCTGATGAAGGGGATCCTTTGTGACCCCGAAACGTTCGTTGTTTTTTACCACGATGCACGTCAATAAATAGACGTATTTTGCAAATTTGGAGTGCCGGTGTCTCTGCTTTAGCTCACGATTGTTACGGCTGCCACCCGTTGACTACCGCAGCACCCAATTCTTGAAGGGATTCACGCGGTCAGGAGTGCGATGGGACCATGGACTATGTAGGGTGACGGGAGGACGCTAGTTTGTGTCCTCCCATTACCCTAAGGAGAACTATGGGGAAAGCCTTAACCCCATAGTTCTCCTTTAACCCATTTCTGTCCCTTAAAGGGACCACAACCCGAACAAAGGGAAATATACACCTCTCCCAGGACCCCTCTTCTGGCGTCCTGTACAATGTCCTCCCGTGATCCTAAAGAGAACTAAAGAAAAACACTTACCCCATAGTTCTCTTGGGTTTAGTGTCTGCCACGTACATCGTATGACCTGAAAAGATGAGGGAGGATCTCCCTAGCAGGTCTCATCAGAGCACCCCTGTAGGTGGTAAAGGGAATGCACGCAAAAGAGAGAGGCACGAGTGCCTGTGGCGGATGCAGAACTGCTGGTGCTGGTGAAATTATATGAGTAGCTGGATGCTGGATTCTCTTGGAACTAGATGATCAGCAGCAAGGCAGGTGGCAGCAGAGAAGATTAAATTAGAGTCAGACGGAGCGGGTCAGCAACTGCCAGGCAACGAGGTGCAGAAGCATAAAGCAGAGGCGTAGTCACGGAAAAGCCGGATCGGAACCATGCAGACAAGCAGAGCCAAATCGGAATGCAGAAGGAAGTGGTCAGAATGCAGGCGGCAGACAAGCAGGCTTCAGAGACAAGCCGGGTCAAATCCAAGATATCAATAAACAGGAATAACAAATACAAGATACAGCTGATGATCTCCCAGACACCGTCACTTTTAAGTACATGCCTCACTCCTTATGCAGTATTCTAGCCAACGTAAAGAAAGAGGGATTTTAGTAGCTTGTGGGAATTCTCATAATGCCTGTGGTGGCTATAGACAGCACACAGATTGATTGCCACCAGACTTTTTGTGAAATATAAGAAAAACAAAATTCCTTCAGCCATTCAGTATCCACTCAAAACCTCAACTCAAAATGTTTTTACATCTGAGCCAAGTATATTGTTTACTGTCTGACCTTAGTTCTCTTTTCTGTAGCGAAAGCAACACAGCTTGGTCATGGACCTCCCCAGGCTGGGAATGAATTGTGAAGGAGAAGTAACACTGATGAGGTCAGACCTGTCCTCTTCCCTCCTATAGCCAGCTCCCTTTACACTGTGCAATGTAACAGAGCTTGATTTTCTTGCACTGCTTCTCCTTTCTTACCAAGCCCTCCTCACCTACTTTTTAGTTATCATTTACATGCCCGATGCAATATGTTAATTATCATTTTTTCATGGCGTTTGCCTTTAATGTGATGTGAGTAGTGACTAAATGTTTTAAAAAGCCCCCCAACAGAATCAATGCACAGCAAAGTAGAGCCTTCTTAGAACAGAAGGTATTTACATGTCTCATTCCATCCTATATACGAAAAAATAAAAATAATTCTGCTCTAATTTTTCTTTAGCAGGTAACATGCATATGTATTTACCTAGGAACGGTTTGTTTACACTTCTGCTTAAGTATTCTAATACATTTGAGTTCTGTTCATATAGTCTAATTATGGAAATGTTCAGAATTCTATGCTGTAATCATTAGCTTATTTTGATTTAGCTCATCCGTACACATACAGAAGTATTTTTCTCTTCAGTCAATAATATGACATGTAAGAAACTTAATTTTGCCCCTAAACAGTTCCAGACAACAACATTCATAAAGCAAGATCCTAAACAAGCCTTTTTATACTTCTTCTGAGAGTAAGCCCTCTAATCTCATAAAATCAGAGTATTTCTCACAAGCAAGGAAGAGAAAAGCTCGCAGGTACATTACCGAAAGAGAGTGAAATTTGTTTTCAGACATTGGGGACCAAGAGAGTCGAGGTCAAATTCACAGATTAAAAAAGAAAATTTGGAACAAATGATGTTCCCAGCTATTATAATGCCGTGTTATGAAGCACCAATATGCATTAGTAATAAAGATCATTGTAGCCTTCTAGGGAAAATGTAGCATTCTTTTAATTAACTTACATTTTTCATCAATTCTATTGTAAACGCTCTCATCCCTTTTTGCTTTCATGTGGCTGTACATTTTGTGCCAGAGGCACAGAAGAGTTTTATCTTTCGGATTCTGTGTTTCAAAATATTCCACATAGCTGGGGTTTCAAAAATATCAGAGCAACAGGCTTGCAGCATGAAATGAGAAGGAGATATTGATTACCTTTCATGTAAGCTAGTTTTCTCAATTTTATTTAATGTAAAAAGGATTGGAAAAACACATTATCCATTTAAACCGGTAATACGGCAGTGACTAATCCTTTTAGTTGAAGGAAGGGGTAAAATAGAGGCTGCACGAAGCAACTTAACAATGGCAAACTTATATATTAACCTCTTTATCGCCCATGTAACTGCAGATAAGAAAACTGCCTTTTGCATGTGCCAAGTACAGTAATCTACCCGTTATCTGGCATCCTGGGGGATTGGTAGATTCCCGATCAATGTAGTTTCTGGTTGCTTGAGAGTTACTAATAAAAATAGGTCTAAATAATACCATATCCTATACTATACTATACCATACCAGCAGCATACACTCTGCAATTACTTCACGTTAATATTGAAATGCAGTAAGCAAAAGCAAATTAAGACAAATAGGCCCACAATAGTTTCCAGGATAATACATGCCGCAGATCAGCAGAACAGTGAGTACACAGGAGATTTTTCTTTTCTGGTTAGTTAAATACCGGATAACAGAGAGTTTACTGTAGGTAGGAAGGTAAAACTATATGTCCTATCAAGAGAAAATATTATTAATAATAATAACAACAGGGAGATTAAAATATAGAATTAATCTCTCTTGATAGGCTGCCCATTACATAAGATTACATTTTACAATATTAAGTTCTGCCTGATCTATATTCAGGGCTGGATTCCCCACAAGGCCACCAAGGCCTGGCATTAGGGCAGCAGGAGGCGACAGGTTTGAAATCTCCCGCCGCCCGAGACATGCAGTTCCGGGCGCCGGGTGGTAAATTGTTTTCTACATTTAGCCCTGCTTTCCACAAGCAGGGCTAAATGTAGAACAGGGAAACCACTTGTTTATTTACAAGTAATCTTGGTGATGTCGCCAAGATCACTTGTAATAAAATTGCAGCCCCCCCTGCACCTACCTCTCTCCATGCTGGCTCCGTCCTGCCAGCTCTATCCTCCCCCTGCCGCTGAGTATCTCTAAAAGTGATAAAGTAAAAAAATAAAAATAAACAATAAAAACAATAGAGTCTTGCCCATCCTCTGGAACTCTTTACCCCAACCTGTCCATCTGTCTCCCACTCTGACTGCTTTTAGGCAATCCCTTAAGACTCATCTCTTCAGGGAAGCCTATCCCACCACAACCTAACGCTCAACCATCATGTTCTTAGACAATTCATCCCCACACAGCTCCCTCCTCATGTATCACTTAGAGGAACCTGGCCTTTTGGCAGCAGGGAGGGTAAATCTGGTCCTGTCTATATTTATAAATGTCCACAAACTTTTACACTTCTTCCTTTGGTTTACAATTGTGTAACCATCTGGTTTGATCCAGTAGCCATTTCCTAATGCCCGCACCCCCACAACCAACACCCCAGTGCTTGTGAGGCAGAGCCCCTTGTCCCCATCGGCATAGGGACAAGGTGCTTTTCCAGGGGCGACCCTGGAAAAGCACCCTCCCAGTGCTGAGGGCATGTGGTCTGATATGGGAGGGGGCTGCTCGCTCGTCCACCCCCTTTTCCGGCCCTGCCAGGGCTATGCTTGGATCAAGGGGCTGGTATGGAATTTTAAGGGGGACCCCAGCACACTTTTTTTTTTGTTTTTTACAAGGGGTCCCGTGTAGGCAGTTTAAGAGGACCCCCAAGCACGATATTTAAAGGAATTTTTAATTTTTATTGTTACCCTTTAAGTGGTGTTAAAATCACTGCTCCTTTAAAAACGGTCTTTTTTACAAAGTTTTTTTTCATTGATTCCTATCCCCAGGGCAGTATCTGGATCCCCATACACCTTTTACAGGGATCACAGGGATGGAGTAAATTATTAAAATCCTGCAGGCCCTAAGGCGCCAGGAAGGCCTCCACTTCCTCCCTGCTGCTGTTTCTCCAGAGCCTATTCTCTTTGTGTCTATTACACAATATGTATATGCTTCAGCTGGAATACCAGGAGGATAGTATCGGTGCTCCCCCCTGGTCACCTCTTCGAATAGTGACAAGATGGTATACGTGTCCTGAATCAGGATCTACTGATGTGGTGAAAAGAACCCAGATCCCCAAAGGCTGTCCTCATTCTGCACTCACACAAATACTGGTTGATGGCCCACTGCTGCAAGTGTAGCCATTCTAGCATGGTCAAGGTTGAATCTCAGTGGGTAAGAGTATCACATGTCAGGCAATTGGATGTTAACTTGTGTTGCTCCTGCATTTTATCCAGGTAAACATTCACTAGATATGACCATGTGAAGTGGCTGGATACTCTACTGACTTTCAGCAGGGCATAATAGAAACCAAGGTACTAAACTAGGAACCATTGCAGCATCGGGATAGGACTTGTGCCAACAATGCACGTGTATGAACTTTCCCTGTGGAAGGGCGGACAATAGGTTGGTTCCATTGTCAAACATAACCTTCCCTGGCACAAGGTGGCTTGGGGTCAGACACCTCTAGGTCTGCCCCTGAGGAGTTACCAGAATCTCTGCCCCAATGTGGCTCCTGTCCCTCAGGCAACCCAGCTTCAAAACAGTGTGACAGTGTTTTACCTGTGCAATTATATAGGCTCTGTGATTTGGTTGCTTGGGGTTGACTGGTGGTTTTCTGGAGTCAACGGATGGGGCCACTGAGAAGGGGTTGAGGTGACTGAACTGTCCACAACATCACCAAGGAGCAGGACATTGGGCGGCACTACCAATGCTACTTTCTCAATGCTTTGGCTGTCACTTCTGCTAAGTCGAGCCGAAGCATATGCCTTTGGCTCGGCTGAGCCACTCGGCTGCCTTCAGCTGCTTTACAGGCTATTGTGAATAGCCCGCACAGTAGCCCTTCGGTTCGACTGAACCGAAGGGCAGAGAAGGCCAAAGAGAGCCGAAGGATCAGCCGAAGCTATGACTGGATCCTTCAGCTCTTTAGTAACCAAACCCCAAAATATTAATGTGCAAAAATTCAGATATACCCGAATGAAAAAAATGCTTGATTTGAATTGTTTTCAAAAAATAAATAAATAGTTAAATACAAAAACAAATAAATAATATGCATATAAACACAATGGAGGTGATCTATAAACCATTCGCTAATTCCTATGCTCCTCCAGTGCACCAATTGGCCATAATGTGCCATGAATGTTGTTAGCATAGCTGTTCGCTATGTGAACAGTTTTATTAAACACTCTCTAATTTAAACCCTTCAACAAAGACCTCTCAGTAACACCGACAGACAAGCAGAGGCTTTTGAACTTCTCGATCTCTTTCTGATAATCCTGGTAATTAGTTGTATTGTCTTAGTTATGTTCTGTTTCTGTGTAAAGGAACAGCCCAGGCTATGTTATATCAATTTTAAAAAGTATAAATAAAAAGGTAAAAAAATGATTAAAAGATGGGGTATATAGAAATAATTTTAATTTAATTGATAAATAAAAATTTAGAAGCATAGTTTTTTTTTGGAGGGCATCTCATACTTTGTGTAAATGTTTAACTTGAACATTATCATTCTGCTTGGCCCAGAATAACAGATTTTTATTAGAGGGAAAAATTGCTAACTTTCTCTGATCCTAAGACATAACTGGATCCTTAGGTAGACCATAACACTTAACTCTTTAAATTAACCCCAAGTCTCTAACATTCAACACTCAATACTAACCCTTAATGTACCTCCTAAAACCTAAACCTCACCGGAACCATAAAGCAAACCTATTAAGTTAAAAAAAGCTCTATAGATTATAGGTTTCTGTAAAATCAGAGCATTTATACCCACCTCTCCAGCGACCTGTGTCTCCTACCTTCCTCGCATTCCAGTGCTAGAGTCCCAAGACTCAATATTCAATATTCAACACTGTCAGGAGTCTGTGTCACTTGCCATGCACTGTGAGTCCATCCTCCGACCCCTACATCACTGTTGAGTTTTGTAGTGACATAGGAGTCAGAGGATAGAACCACAGCAGGGGGCCCAAGCATCTCACTCTCTAAGAAGTGTAAAATGCCTAAGAGCCTACAGGCTGTAATGCTGGAGCAGAGGACAGGTAGGAGACACGGGCCACCTGAGAGGTGAGCATAAAATACATTACAATATTTAAAGAGGGAACTGTATAGTGGTCTAGTTATGTTTATCCGACTTATATGTGAAGGTGGAAAAATGAATTAAATAGATATAATCTGGCCTAGGAATGGACTGGTTTACATTTTTGACAGACAAACTTGATGGTGTCTATAATTTCAGGAATCTGACTGAGTCTTGGTGACCCTAAGTCATCTGTTAACATTACAGCAGGCATAGGGTGAGACACAGGCATCTCTTTCAACACGTTCTTCATCGGCATCTCAGATCTCTCAGCACATATTACATTCTTTAAGCACAAAGACAGCAGCCATGGGCAACAGCGGTTGTGGACGGGTGGAGGAAGCAGTTCAGCACCAGCACATCATTCCTCTAACCTGAACCAGGTGAGTCCCAACAGATGTGCATTTTAATTAGGATGGTAAATACATGGGTACACGGACCACACATACGGTTACTTCTAAGCAATGCTTAGTGATTGAGCTGCAGACTATTTTAATGGTCAGTAATGGAAAAAGAATGCTCTCTATTCTTATATGCACTTATATTGTTGGTCTGTAGAGTTCACTAGTCAAGAAGAATATGTTAAGATATCTGAAGGTTACCTAAAATTAGCAAATGCTTGTTAATGGTTAATATATATATACACACACACAGATTGCGTTTTATCTCTGCCTAGAGTTTGGCTTAATATAAGACTCGAAACTAGCAATATTCCAATACATAAATTCAGTTACTAAATATTACCATGTTTTACACGTAGACCGAGTAATAGATAGATAGATAGATAGATAGATAGATAGATAGATAGATAGATAGATAGATAGATAGATAGATAGATATAGAAATATAATGTATTTTCTATAGTTATGAAATTGCAGCCTTATTCCCTGTTGCAGCCCTACGATCCACTTGGCTTGCCTTCCCCCCCCCTTCCTCTGCAGTCCTTTGTCTGGTCAACACAGAAACATGCCCTCAAATAGCCAGACAAAGGAAAATGAAAATAAAAAAAGTAAATAGAAATTGTAAATGATGCATTTGTATCATGCTGCTTCTCATTTTGCTGCCCTAGGCACTAGTCTGTGAGTGTTTAATGTTAAACAGAGAACCAGATAAGTGGACAGCACAGAGCATTTCTTCAAAAACCAGCATATCTGTTTTGTAAAATACAGATGGAGTGAACTTTATGTTGCTTCAGTACACTATGACCAATAGTATTCATACACATTATGTACCTAACATTTCAAATGTATCTAAGGTTAAATTGTTTTAATAGTTTGGATTAAGTGGTGAGGGGTTAGAACCACGTTCTGGTTTTTAATATGGTCCGTGTCCCAGTTAGGGTGATCTACCTTCTCAATTTAGCCTGGTGACCACTGCCACCAGGGCCTGAAAGGACAGTCCTGAATAGCTATAGAGAGCTATTTCTAATAGAGATGCTTGTTCCAATGACAACTATCTAAGAGAGTATTTACTGCACTTTGTACAGAATTCTTCTCAATTTCTGTTTTGTCTATAGGACAGGAAGTAAGAGGACAGGATAGGATAGGCCCAACTTTTTTAAACCCCAACCCACATAATATAATATTTTACTTATTTACATTTATACAGATTTCTGACATCCTTACTCTGATTTGTCCTGACTGTACATTATCAGGACCTATATACAGTATATGTCACTTGGTGTTTAGAAATTCAGTGTAAATTGTTTCATTGGCAAGTATTTAAACATGTCATCTCCAAATGTTTTTAGGACGTATTATTAGAAAACAAAGTACAGTAAACATATACATGCACACAGGTATTGTACTGCTATTTCAAAATAAGAGCATATCATATATAATGCCTTTAGAATTCCCTTGACTGGAACTGAGGGGCCAAGCCCAACCCCTGAAAAACAACCCCACACCAAAATCCCCCCTCCACCAAACTTTACACTTGGCACAATGCAGTCAGGCAAGTACCGTTCTCCTGGCAACCGCCAAACCCAGACACGTCCATCGGATTGCCAGACAGAGAAGTGTGATTTGTCACTCCAGAGAACACGTCTCCACTTCTCTAGAGTCCAGTGGCAGCGTGCTTTACACCACTGCACCTGACGCTTTGCATTGCACATGGTGATGTAAAGCTTGGATGCAGCTGCTCGGCCATGGAAACCCATTTCATGAAGCACTGTTGTGCCAATCTGAAGGCCACTAGTCACTAGTCAAGAAGAATATGTTAAGATATCTGAAGGTTACCTAAAATTAGCAAATGCTTGTTAATGGGACACAGCATATATATATAAGATGAGGGATAAGGGTGACGGTAGAGGTTGTGGCTGGGAGAGAGCAGCAGAGGGAGGCCCAGGGGGCTCTGGCACATGGAGCCGGGAATTCCGGAGGAGAGACCCCGAGTCGGGGCTCCAGGGGAGAGCCCATGTTTTTTCGCCTGGACAGCTCAGTGATCGGCCAAGTGATCCGTCGTGGAGGATCTAAAATAAAAGAGCTAGAGGAAGCATCTGGTTCAAGAATAAAGATTATAAAAGAAGATTGTGACACGGAGGTGAAGATATTTGGGAGCAGTGAGCAACAAGAAAAAGCCAGAGCCAAAGCATTGATCGACATGATTGTAGAGAAAAGTGAAAGAGGGTATGGATACAGGGAAAGTCGTTCTTCAAGTTCTTGGGAGTCATCGTTTAAGGAAAGACCTGCAATAAATTGGTCTATGCTTAGAGAAAATCAAGCCAAATATGAAGAATGGAGCAGATGACTAGGCTGTGACATGGAGTGGCTGCAGATTACTACTGCAGCACTGCATGGGGGCTGGGCACAAAAATGCTGTTTAACTACATATAATATTTAAAAATAAAGAAAGAAATAACTATGTAGATATTGCTAACTTAGGCTTGTATCCCCCTAGAGGGGAAATAGATGAGCACATGTCCAAACTCCAGACCAGAACATTGTATAGTGTGGCACAGCTATATCCAATTCTGCATACCTGGCTTCATATTATAAAAAAATGTAATGCTAATATAAAGCCAGTTATACAGAATTGGATATAGCTGTGCCACACTATACAGTGTTCTGGTCTGGACATGTGCTCATCTATTTTCCCCACTATGGGGATACAAGCCTTAGTTAGCAATGGCATGATAAATATTCATTTCATGTTCATTTCATGTTCATGTTCTTCATAATATTAAGAAACTGACCTAAAATCATGATTTTGTATTGCTTTAGAAAAAATGCAACCTGTAACTTTAAGAAAAAATATCGGTAATTGGTATCGGCGAGTACTTGAAAAAAGTATCGGTACTCGTACTCGGTCTTAAAAAAGTGGTATCGGAGCATCCATAGTATAAAGCTTTACCTTTCTCTATTTGTGTCAATGTTCTTTCTATGCTAAATTAAGTTTAACATCCGCTGACATTAGAAGGTTTTCTAAATCTGTTTTTTCCACATTCAAGTTTAGCAATTTATAAAAGAAAATGCATTCATTAGTGTATAAAGTGCCAGTTTCTAATCTAATGTTTTCTTGAAACAGAATTTATTAAAACAAAAAAGTACATAGAGATTTTATTCTAATTGTGGAATGTATTCGCTCTTTGAAGGTCAGCACCCTGACTACAGGGCCTATCATCTTCCTTCCTTACTGTATTCCTCTTGGGTGCTGATTTCATTTTTTTCCCTAGGCAACAGTCTCACTGACACAGAAATAAGAGCATTTACCAGAGAACAGATAATAGAGGACAGACAGGGCAGATGTACTTAGATGAATTATATGCTGACAATTTAGTGACATTACTGATGTAGGGTAGAAGATGATACATCCGATACATAGATGTAAATTTATCATCAGCCGCATGTTAAATGGAGCTACATGAGATGTGCTGATGTGCGGTCTCCTTCCTAAAGATTCTTGGAACAAAGGAGACCAGTACAATAACCAGAAGCCCATTAATTATCCCATCAATTAAAGAAAAAAAGGATGAAAGATTCATTTATATGTACTGAAGACCATCTCTGATATGTACTATAAGCTTTACTGGCCAATGCAAAATGTCTGCACACTTTCATTAAATTCCAAGATAAGCCATCATAGCTTAAAAATGTTAAAGGAGAACTCTAATTTGGAATTTTTATTTGCGAGCTGCAGAAGTGTCTTCACTGAATAAAAAAAGACTGCCTAGCAGGTATGCAGATATACTAGTATGTGTAGTATGTGCCTGGGTTAACCTTCTTTGTTTTTATATATTACTAATAACAGCCCCAAATGCTGCTACATAAATAAGTAATAATTAGAACAACAGAGGCACGTACCTAGATGCTTTTGGTTCCGGGAAAGGCAAAGCAGAAAGAGCTAATATCTTCATGGCATACACATATCTTTTACAGACACAGTTTGATATCTCTATAATGCCCAAACCCCACTATAGTGATGCCATTACCCAGATACATAAGATGCCTCAACTTATTTTCCTTTTTATAAGGGAGAAGGTTTTGCTCTCCAAACTCTGATGCAGAGTCCATGGGAGCTATACCCATAGATGTCTGTGCACATTTATTTGCTGCTCAATATAGTTTAGTATTTAGACTATATTTATGACTAAAGATAGAGATCTCTACATATGATCCCTGCATATAGTGAGGCTCACTTGAGGATTCTGCAAGCACATTGATGGTGGCCACATATTGACCCAATAGCAACAACATACATTGCAGTTTGAACTATCCTGTCTTAAAGTGATGTTAAAGGAGAACTATGGTGTGTTTTTCCCCATAGTTCTCCTAAGGGTCACGGGAGGACATATACTAGCATCCTCCCGTGACCCAAAGCTCAGTGTGTCGCAAGCTACAGCTCGCGGTATACTGAGACCGCCGCAGCCGGGACGGATCCAGACATTACTGTCGAAATCCACCCAGCTGCGTGATTGACAGTGGGCTCTGCCTATCTAGAGGCAGAGCCAGCTGTAATGTTGTATGGGCTATTAACAATAGCAGCAGAAGAGCTAAACCAAGCCAAAACGCATATGCTTCGGCTCGGCCCGAGCCGAACACACAGCCAAAGAGGGGAGAACCGTCTGTGGAAGCAGACCGTTCTCCCCACAAAATGGCTGAACCGAAGTGAAGGCAGCCAATACATGTCTGTTTTCAGCCTTATAGTACTGAAGTGAATAGCCGAATGGAGTTTGGCTCCCATCACTTCAGGATGGTTATTCACTCGGCTGCCTTTGGCAGTTTCCCACAAAATCAGCTGGTCCCCTGAGAATTAGCCCTAATATCCTGTTTTAGGGTGGCTCCTTTCCCTGGCAGGGTCCTATGGAGCCACACTTGTGTGCTAGTAAGCTGGGTGTGTCTCCACAAACACACGGCCAGAGCAGAGCAGGGCACCCTTCACCCTTTTCTAAGCTAGTAAATTGATGGCTGCTGCAGACTCTGTCCCTTGTGATCTTGTACTAGACAGGAAGTTCAGGGAAGCCAAGCTGAGAGAGTTGGAGCCAGTTGTTCTGAAACATGATGACTAAGTGCTTGGCAAAAATGTAAAGAAATGCTGTGGTGGACAGTGTATATTTGTTTGATCTGGATTTGTAGTAGATCTGCTTATGCTTTTGTCCTGAGTCCTATATAGAAATACATTACTCTTTTAGAAAGAACTCTAGGCAAATCAGGACAAATAATAATGCTTCTGCAACATTAGGGCCTGATTCCCAGACAACGAGCTTATGCAGTATTCATAGCACCAACCCTTCTCCTCACCCCACCGGCAGTGGAATTCCATTTTTAGCAGCAGTTGGCAATAACAATTCACAATAGAAAAGGGACCCTATGACCCTACTATCTAGTTCACTTGTAAGACGTTGCGCATTAGCGTGTGTTGTGTAGATTAAGGGCTGTCAACACACAGCAACGGACCTAAAATCGCACCTGCACCATTTTTGTTGTACCACCACACATTAGTACATAACTCTGCTTTTCCATGCCTTTCAACACAGGCACATTGGAGGTATGCTTTGGTGTATTAGGGTGGCATTGAAAATGAATGGCAATGCACCACGCTAAGGTATGTGCATTGCAGTAACACGTTAAAACGTGCACGTTATCACAACTTATATAAGTTTAGTTGCCTAAATCCCAAATAAAGGGATTATTACTAAATTGTTATCATTGTTATTTTATCCTGTATTGTGTTATGGAGCCAATTACACATGTAGTATCATTCTGTGCGTTGGTGCATGTTAGATCACAGAAAGATTGTTCACATGGAACTCCTTTTTTTTATTGCCCGTGATGCGTGCATTGAAGACAAACTTCACACCTGTGAACAAAAAAAGTGAACCGTGAAATCACAGCACACTAAAAAAAAAGTGCACAAGGCGTAAGGCTCCTGACAGGGGCAAGGACGACTTAGGTCCACCTACCCGATGGCCGGCGGACCCCTCTCCTCAGGACTTGCCGAAACAGGTCCACCAAGTACTGGGTAGGGGCTCTCCCAAAGAGAGACCACCAGGTGGGAGGAGGCATTGTTGCCCATAGAGGCCACAGAACCTCCTCCCCAACTTCAGGACAGGCCCCGAAGGTACCCGCACCCTCTGTCTTCTGTGAAGTCAAAAGGTGCTCAATTGTGCATATAAATGTGCTTATAATAAATAAAGTGTCAGTGCACAACCCTGGCAGGACTTTCGGCCAAGGTGCAAATATATAGCCCCGAGCTAGCCATAAGGCCTTATCCTAGAGGCATAGTGCAGAGAATGCAAGAAGTGCCGTGAGCTAGTGTCAGTGAATCACAGTGATCTTAGCCAAAATGTTGAGAAGCGATACATGGAACTCATGCTACAGTTCACTAAGTGGCCTCCACACACAAGGCAGGTGTTGTACGTCTCTTGTGTGTATGAAGAATGGGCTTCTTTCTTTGCTGTCACTGTGATTGTGGAGACATCTCTGTCAATAAAATACTTACAATTTTCTGCTTGAAAATGGATGGACTGCTAATGTGACTCTTAAACCACTACCTATGCATCTACCAATCAATGCCAATGTATTGCATGTCATTCAACATCATCTTGATTCAGCTGTGAGTGAGAGGAGTCAATATATTTCATTAGTTTGTTTCACCTGAAGGATACATAAATCAGTTTGTATTAGTATAGTGATCTGCCTTCATTGCTGCATACCTGGAGATGAAGCTGTCACACTACATATCTGGTTGCTGAATACATATCAAGAAAAATACATTTGTGATCTAAAATGAAAAGGAGTACATGTCCAGTACTACAGTTACATTGTCCTTTTCTTATACTGTTTGTGGGCCTTATGTAGAGAGGTATTCCCCTATCAAACATAAAAACATCACTTTTAAACTCACTTGGGGGGCATTGCTGACCGGGGAAGAAGCTCTGATGTTAATCCTGTTTACAGATCACCCACTGCCAGTTTGTACCAGAGGCATAACTACAATTCATGGGGCCCCAAAGCAAAATTGTTATGGTATTCCCCAATGACCTCTCTCTGTGACACCTGGCAATGTCAGTTGGGACACAAGTTTAATTAATCCTAAAATAAAGTTTATCTAAATCAAGGACAGGCAATCCTATCACCCCATTTACCACCCCAGCCATCGAATTCTTAATATTGTGTTTTTTTTTAAAATCAAAATGATTTCAGATCCAATCCAGGTTCCCGAGGAAGATCAAGGTGAAATGTGCCAAATCACATTTCAACCACGGTGGGCTATAAGAGCACTACACATGATAAGAGATTGAAAGATATACAAAGTCTAAAGGTGCCCATACACTGCACGATTCTCGTAGGAGAATCGCGGGAAATCCCACGATCGTACGAGAATCGTGCAGTGTATGGAAGGCATGCGACCGTTTCTACTGTACGGTCGCACGTCTTCCATCGAAACCAGCATGTTTGAACTGCCGAACTGCCGAACGGGCCGGTGTGCGCGCGCGCACACTGCCCGTTTGCAGTCAGCGTAAGCCCGCCCCTCATTACAGTCATCGCAAGCCCGCCCCTCAGGGGGCGTGGCATGCGATGATCGAGAGTGCGATCTGCCCGTCCAAGATGGGCAGATCGTACGTTTTTTAAATCCCTTTACAACCATCGCAAGACTAGGGTCTTGCGATGGTTGTACAGTGTATGGCCACCTTTAAGCTCACCACACACCAATCTGATTGTACAATCTCCTTTAGATCTACCAACAAGTGTGTAGTACAAGGGCCTACCTGATTGTATACAGATTGATTGGATAGATTGAGTAGGTCCTAATATTACAAAGATTTGGTAGTTCTAATATCTGTTGTGAATAAATTCCAATACCGCTCCAAGATCACTCCCGTTACTCCCATGAAGGACTACAATCTCATGTTTAGTTAGCTAATTTGTAGTTAGATTGTAGTCCATGGTGGGAGCGAGCTTGGAGCTGTGGCTACTTTACAACACACACAGATTATACTCCAAAGTTTAGTGTTACTTTAAACATATAAATACAAATACACCAGGCAATTGCTAGAGTAGCTTGCAGTGAACATTTACAATGGGCTGTTTTCCACAGGATCTTACAGGAAGCATATTATTCCAAATATTGTATTTTGTGTTGCTAAGTACAGTCCCATATGTAAGGCTGCAGTATAGCGGAACCCAGGATGGATTCCGGCAATGGAAGACCAATGGAAGACTAATAAAAAATTGCAGCTAACTGCTGCCATGATGTTTTATTTCTTTAAAAAAAAATGATATCTGGGGTATAATTAGAGTAAATGTGCACTTTAACCAACTGACTTCCTTATTTAAAAAAGACAGAACTATGTGGAAAATGGAGTAACTTTTAGCGATCAATCAGAAGTCATTGCATATCGAACTGACTTCTCTGAACTGGTGAAAGGTGAAATGTGATTGGCTGCTGCGGGTTAGTACACTTTGCACAGCCTTACTACATTGCCCTAATAAATACGCTAGTCTGCGGCTGTGTTGATGGCTGTTTATTTCTGTCACGTCCTCTGCTTCCCTTTTATTCAGGGAAAATATTTGAACAGCAGGTTAAATGAACAAGCACAACAAAACAAAACAATATGGTAGGAGGCAATTTTGCCATGGCCAACAAAATTAATATTGCATATGTGTTTTCAGGAGCTTGGTACACATTTTTCTAAGTGTGTGCAGATAGCCAACATTTCTTATCTTTTTTTGAAAATTTATTTCACTCCTTACCAACCTTATAAAAGACTTTCAGTTTGCAGCAATGGAAGGATCCTTTCATCTCTTGGCTGTAGTCCGTGAGAATGCTCAGCCCAGCGCTGCAGCTTCCTGCGGCTTTAGATCAGGTTAAAGCTTTGAAATATTTGCTATCGCTTACCTCTTCGCTTTTTTATGTGTGTGGAACATGCTGCTGCCCCTAGCTCTCCCTTTCACTTCCACCCTTTCATAATCCAGCGTTGGAAACACTTGAAATAAAATGAGGGAAGGCAAGAAGCTATCATAACGGCCCCATGCTGCGGGAGTGGAACTTCAAACCCATGAACAAACTTTATGACCTACAGAGCGAACTTTGTCATATTCTAACATGGCTACAGAAGATTCCAGTTTCACTGGCCTAGTTTTGGGTCTTTTCTTCATGTAAAAAGAAGTGTGTAAAAGGGACAAATCAAGGGGTATAAATCTGGTGAGACAACTGAACTTCATATGATCCATATGTATGATACGTAATGATCATACAGATGTACATGGCTGTGCCTGCATTGGATGTCATTTACTGCGAAGAGCTAACTCCTAATACACTCGGCACTGACAGTACATTTAAACCTTTTTTTGTGACCCTCTCACCTTTTCAAGACTCCCAAAGACCCCCTAACCCACCAGGCTGCCATAACAAACACATATGTAAAGAACAAACCAACCTTACATAAGGGAGGGCGGATGGGACAACCAGCTTCCAATCAAGAAACATCTGCTATTCTGTTCCCATCTTTAATGCTTTCCCCAGGGACAGTTCCTCTCCACAGTCATGTGGACCCTCTGCCTAATATCTCTGGGCCTGTCTTTAGTTTCTCTAGTTTTGCATAAAGTTTATTGCTTAGTTTACTTATGCTGCACTTTAGGACCAGGGCCAGAGAAAAGTGCCACTGCTGTTTGCTCTGGCAATACATGGTGCCCAGCTTTACCACTCATTTTCTTTTTTGCCTAGAATTCTCAGTTGTACTCTTGTTCAGGTTGGTAAGAGGACCCCCCGATGGAAGACTTTGGTGTTTTAGTGATATTAAAGTGAACCTGCCAAAAACCTGCTTATGAGAAAAAATGTACTGTATAACCAAAGGTTCCTTTCAGTAACACCATCCATAGAAACAATAAATCAGGTCACCTTATGAAAATTGATTTAAAAAAATTGAGCAAAGTACAAATCTAAAAAATCTAGCCAAAGCTTTTTTTTTTGTTACCTGAGTCCTTTGTGTGAAAACAGCAATCCATCTCCAATGGTCCAACATGTCCTCTGCACAGTCTTAACTACTGCTCTCCATTCAGCAATAAGCATGAGCATTTCTAGAACCACAGTTGTGCAGTGCTTTTGGCGGGGGGGGTGGCTGCCCCAGACTGCTGGAGGTAGCCTACAGCAGTCTGATAAGGGTAGTCCTTATCTTCAGTGTGCTGTGCAGGAAACTGATTGTTGGGACTTAAAACCTTTGTTGTCCTTCACCCCCTGTGTAGTTTATTTTTTCGAAAACTAAAATTGGGCTTTACATTTAACCAGTACTGGACAGCAATGGAAACAGAATAAATGGGTAGAAATGAGTCTTTTGGTGTTTATTCCATGGATTCAAATTCTGGAGCTCTGTTTGCTCATCTTGCAATGTTTCCAATGGATATATAGACCGGCAACCTTTATTAGGCCAGAAACTGTTATACTATTTTCCTGCCTAGTTGCACAAAGAGCAAGAGGTTTTTTGTTGAATGCACCTCTTGTAATAAACAAATGTGCTGTGCTTTAACAACATTTACAATTTTTGTTCACTCATTTTTCGAAAAAATTTGTGCGTCTAACAAATACTGCTGATCACACTTAGCCCATTCACTAGTTTATACATCAAAAGCTTCTATATTCCATAACACTTTTATAGGCAATTATAGGCCATTGCTAACCTCCTTCTGAGAATGCTAGAAAAGTGTGCGTCCTACTGAAATACTCTACACTCCAGGGAGGGTAGGACTCAAACGCCCTCTTATCAGCTATCTACACCTGTCCTTTGTCTCTGTACAAATAAAAAATGTGCTCATTTGGGCCCTATTCACACTTGAACATTGTGTAGCTCCAAAGCCTAATCGTTACAATGCTAAACAGAAGGAATCCCATTTTTTTCAAAGGGCCCCGATCACATCTGAGCAATCTGCTGTTGCTTGTATCACATAAACGTACACTAGTTTTGAGGTGGGGCACATACCACATCCTTTTGGTCCAAATATATAAGAGTGTATTCACACTAGGGTGTGTAAGTGCCCAAGCATATTTGACCCCCAAACTCCAGTTTGTTTGATTGCTCCTTACCATTAGACATGTGCGATTCGTTTCGTTCCGAATCGAAATTCGGACGAATTTTCGGAAATTCGGACATTCGGATGTATCCGAATTCCGAATTACAGACATAACGAATGCAAGCGAATCCGAATTTCCATTTCCGAAATTCGGTAGCATTAGTACGAACGTTCGTTTCGTTTTCTGTTCTTATACGTTTCTTATTCGTTTCGTTCGTTGGAGCAAAGTGACATTAGAGGAGAAAAATATTTTTTCCCCCTCAAATGTCACTTTTGCTGCAAACGAACGAAACGAATAAGAAACGACGAAGAAACGAAGAAGAAACGAATAAGAACAGAAAACGAAATGAACGTTCGTACTAACGCTACCGAATTTCGTCCGAATCCGAATTCCGAATCCGAATTGACTTTCACACCCGAATCCTGAAAAACGAAATAACACATATCCGAATTTAAAACGAAACGAAACTAAACGAATTTTTTGGCAGTGCACATGTCTACTTACCATGCTTTTACATGGTTCAGCGTACCGTGCCCTGGCCCACTTGAAACAGATAGTCTAGGACACAGTTCAGTTGAACTTAGGCACGATAAGCATATGTGTGATTACATGATAATCAGTGACGGGCATTTTTAACCTAGGACTGTTGATAATGCACCCCCACAACATACCCATAACCAAACAAAACTAGAATGGGGCTTTCGCCACCGGCACGCTACTAATGGAGAGACATATCAGTGACAAGTAACAATACTGTGTTGAGATCCTTCTGATCAGAAGTATTTGCATACTTACCCCTCCATTTAGTTTCCATCTTTGTTGTGCTGTCAAATGCTTTTAAACTTGTTTCTCTCTCCTCTCCTTCAGCCATCACAACAGAACACCTTTCTGAGGAAGCCTTTTTGTGTGCGAAAAATGTAGAAAATGAGACTACAGAACACTACTGATTGTTGAATACAGGAATATCAACTTACCTGGACTCGAGGATTATACATATATTTATATGAACTCCATTATTGATGTTGCTAATAGTCTGATGGTCTCTAGGAGAGTGCTCGGTCAAATCTGGGGGAATATTTTGAAACTCTTTTTTTGCATTTAATTATGTTTTACATTATCTAATAAAATATGTATATGTCTTTTTTTTTTGGTGGAAATCAGCAGAGTCTTCCAATCAACCCCATGAAATCAGAAAGTGCCAAAGCTATTAGGGCAGCATAACAGCTAGCCAACTAGCAAGCAATTGAGGAAGGAGGTCAGATGTAGCAGCCTGCATATTTCCCTCATGAAAGATTTACTTTAAAGCTCATGTCCACCTTTGCAGAGGCATTAAAAAAAAAAACATGCCAGCAATGTACATCGAGCGAACACATAAAGCAGGCATATGCAGTATCTGTATCTGAACACAGAAACTTATTTTTTTTGTTAGCTTTGCTCTTCATATCATCATGGAAATGGCTGCCTCTGTGCTCTACAAGCAATTTGTGTATATTACAACTGAGCTCTTCACCCCCCAGTGTATTGTGTGCAAAGGCAGAGCTGGTGTTTAGTGATTATGTTACACAGAATCAGCTGTTTACAGCTTGTTTTACAATCCAACCCCAGTGTCAGACTGAATTTCCTGTGGAGAAAATGTTGCATTGGTAGGATTCATGCCTAATAACAAGTTCATAAAAAAATGAAGAAATCCTGAAATGTGAGTCAATGTGCACACATATACATCATCACTGCACCTCTACATTTCCACAAAAAAGCTAATAATTTACAAAGTTGGAAATGGACTTTAACTGCCAACACAAAAGAGTAATAGTGGACCCCCCAGAAGTTGTTTGCCTTAATGTGCTAGTATGCAGGCTAACCTTGAAGACAATCCCCTCCAGTGCTGCAATGTCAGAGCTCTCATCCTGATTGGCTAGGCTGGGATGATGTATCTCTTGTGCATGTGCATGGGAGTTACTGCATCTTGGCACAGGACCTTGCCGAGCCTGTGCACTGAGCTGCATATGTGTGGCGCAGTGCACACTATGCACACTATGCTGACGTGAAGGGAGGAGCAATTATGACAGAAGAGACATATTGTGTCATACAAAACCCTACCTGACCCTACCTGTCATTTTTTGTTTTATTATGATTTTACTTCCACTTTACTATGTACATTACACAGTTGATCAGATGCAAATGGACTATTTTACTATGTTAATTAATTATTATCACTTTGACAGTATTTTTTCTGTTCTTAATAACATAAACAGTATGTACGTATAATCCAGCTGTGATGTGACCTCCCGCCGTCACCTAGCTGACAACAGGGGCAGTATTTGAGGTGTATGAAAACCACGTATCAGAGGCCATTGGTTTCCATGACAACTGAATTGTCATATCTTCCATCTTCCTTCAGCCAGTGATAACAATATAATCTTAACTTTTAGTAACAATTATATAGTGTGGCTTCAATTATGTGGAGATCATTTTAATGGATTGTAAATTTTGTTGATCCCGCATATTGAATCTGAAGAAAAATGTAAAAGTGTATGGACTTGTTCACACTAGCCGGTACGGTGCATTTTACAAAGCAGGTAGTGTCCACTGAGTGGCACCGGTAAACTGTGGTGTCTTGTGTTGTTACACTGTTTACTTTTTTTAAGTAGTAATAAAGTCCTAATCTTTTTTCCATAATGCATCCAGATCAAACCAATTTACATTGCCCAGCAAAGTCTTTACAATTTTGGCCAAGCACTTACAGTCATCATGTTTCCAAACAACTCCAACTCTCTCAGCTCCACTTCCCTAAACTTCTTATTCAGTACAACATCACAAGGGACAGAACAGCCCCCAGCAGCTTTCCGTCTACTATAGCTTTGAGAAGGGAGGAAAGAGGAAGAAGGAGGAGGGAGGAGAGGGGATGGCTTGCCTTGCTGTACCTAGCACACTCAAGGGTGGCTCCATAGCATCCTGCAAAGTAAAGGAGCCACAATAAAACAGGATATCAGGTCCAGTGCTAAAGAGACCAGTTGATTCTACAGGAAACTAAAACTTATACACATCAAGAAGCAGCATCCATTGTAAGTGAATTAAAGAACTCCAGGCAAATTTTTTTATTAACCCTTGCAGTAGGGCTGCCCCTGCACCACAAGAGTTAACTCTTCATTTTGATTTAGGGAGGAAAATGACAAAGTTATACTCACCCTGCTTTTAGACCAGTCATTCCAGGGTCTCTCCCCCTCTGCTGCAGCAGTCCAAGGTCCCTGAGTCATCACGTTCTATACACAATGTGTAGGATGTGAGGATGCCGAGGCATATACCATCACTACAACATTGGAGGAGATCGGCATGAGGAAGCACTGTCACAGCTGGCTGGCTCGGAGGACCAGGTGGGTATAACTTTGTTATATTCCTACCTAGACCAAAACAAGCAGTTAACCCTTGCAGTGCAGGGGTAGCCCCACTGCAAGGGTTAATTAAAATGGTGCTCAGAGTTCTTCTATAAAGCAGTGAAAAATGGCTCTAGAATTATTGCTCTCACTCCAACGTTATGTAACATGTGTAGCTCAATTTTCGTTTTTGCACGTACGCGCACTGACACATGTTTGTGTATGTATGTGCGTGCACTTGGGGGCCGGATGACTTTAAACATTTTTATAGGTTTTTGATAGGGTGTGACAGGTCCTCTTTCAGACCCCTAATGTCACCTAGGCACCCCAAAGAAGCCGATGAAGCAGAGATCTGCTTCCCCAGCTTCTTCTCCAAGCTCAAAGAGCCGTAGATGAGTGACATCGGAAGTCATGTAATGCACATCACTTCCGGGTCCAGTGATAGGAATAGATAACAGCAGCTGGAAGCCTCCAGATCTCTCTCTGATCGTTGTAACAGCACGGGTGACAGCAGAGCCTGGGGAAGCTGGCGGTGGTGGAGGGGGTGGGGGCAGCACATTCCGCCGATCGGTACAAAGAATCCGGTGGCTGAATAGATGCTGGATCACTTGTATCTTAACAGCCATCCCGGCTGTTTAAAATGACACCAGCAGCTGTGTTCTTGGTATAACCATTTCTGTGGCCCACCATATATTTACTAGAGGCGCACCGAAATGAAAATTGTAAAACCGAAATGAAAAAAAATGTCGGGCCGAAACCGATTTTTTTTTTCTTTTTCAAAATGTTTAAAATATGTTATTTTTCTTTATATTTTATAAACTTTTCATTTTTATATTTTATTCATTTATTTTTATTAAATATTTTGTATTTTTTACTTTACTTTTAGGGGCTTTGGGTAAATATTAGGGGTCTAAACAGACCCCTGATATTTCCCTTTTATAATAGAAAAAGAGATTGATAGCACAGAGCCCTCAATCTTCTTTTCTGCAGCCCCTGTTATAAATGAACAGGAATCCTCTATACTGAGTGTTCCTGTTCATTCATAACATGAGGACAGAGTATGTTTACTATAACCACATTCATGAATGAACAGGAGGTGATGTAGATCACTTCCCATTCATTCATAATTGAGGATATAGTAACCATATTATGTCCTCGATCACTGAGTGTTTGCACCTCACTCTGTTTCCTAGTAAAGTCCATGAACCCATCGCACTCGAAACCATCCTTCCAAAGTAATAAAGGTGGGTGAGGCTGCTGTCGACGGCTGGCCACCGTGATATTTAGCTAGTACAATATATAGAGTCTGTTGACATACAAGCAGCATAACGTGATGCACTCAATGTAACGTTTCTGGGTCCCACAGGATCCCCTTAATCAGGCAGACTTGTCGCATTGAGTGCATCACATTATGCTGCTCGTATGTCAATAAACAGACGTATTGAATTCACTATTTGGAGTGCCGGTGTCTCTATATATTCGACTCACTCTGTTTCCTGACACGCTGTCACAGGAGGCTGAGCGAGCTGGTTTTTTTTTTGGGGGGGGGGGAGAGCTCGATCTGACAGCTGACTCCTCCCCCCACATAGCTGGCCAGCCTCCTGTGACAGCGCTGCCTGTCTTCGCCCCCACACACCGCTCTTCTGATCTGTGACAGGAGGCTGAGTGGTGCGAGGAGAGATGTTGGCCGCTCACAGTGCTCTCCTCACACAGCGCTAGGCCACCTGTGACAGTTTCTCTCCTCCCCACTGGGACACAGAGCAGCGCCCAGTGGGGAGGAGAGAAAGCAGGGATGTGCCGCTATATTGGCAGAAAATTGGCACTTTCGGCATTTTGCCAAAAGTGCCATTATCGGCCGATAAATCGGTGCATTCCTAATATTTAGAGCTATCCGCAGCAAATGGTTAAAAACATTTTGACTTTAATATCACTTTAAGTGGTACCAAACTTTAAAGACCACAGTTCTAGTTTATTGTAGCAGTTTTACTATGAATAGACATTGGTTGATTAGTATAAAGACAGCTTTATTGGCAAACACCTTTCTCTTGTTTAGTGTTTTATTTTTCAGCTTCAGTGTTTCCTTTTAGCCAAATCATATTTGAAAGTTTCTTTTTCATTGCTGGAATAAAATAATATTCAGCTATCGAGATAAATTGTAGTAGATAGGAAAACACATCTGATTGGGCCTTATATATTTGATTAATTTCTGACATTATTATTTGAAATTGTCATAAAGGGAGTACTGCCGACTATTAGGAGGAACTTTTCTTGTAATTGTGTATCGAGTTCTGTTCTAGATGTAGCCACGTTTAACATCTAAAGCTAAGATTAGGGTGACCCGGAGCTTCTAGCGACAAGCCATTAATGTGTGTCCAAAGTTTTAATAAACATTTTCCTCCTTATAATCATTCTACAATGCACAGCGTCCCTGGGGCTGTCCAAAGTCTCAGAACTGAAAACACAACACAGATGCTTTGTGGATCGTAGTGTCTAAACCTTCAATGGGCTGTGCCAAAATTTACACATGATGTAAACTGGGGCGATCCAAAGGCTTAGGTCTTATGTAAGAAATACTACTAATATTATAGTGCTAGATTTGTATAATCATGTAATAATCCTCTCCTATAAAATGCAGGATTATCTCGGTGTTACTAAAAGTCAGCTTTTTCTCTAGAGCATGTAACCCTTTCTTTGCTTGAATAGAACAGACTCCTTGAACAGGACTGTTTGGCTGTAGATAGATGATGTTACAATGGGCCAGCAGTCACCTTATTACCTTACATAATAAGACCTATTAGACCAGATTGATCAGTTTGCTGGCTGTTGGCAGGTCATTTCTATATATTTTTTTAAAATTTACCCTGTATCTAGAACAACATATCAGACTAGATCCACTACAGCCTTATACCCGTTGGCTAGTTCATGTTTGCTACAGTTAGGCTGCATTCACATGTAAGCAGTTCCCAGTGGTATAACACAGTTGGCTACCATAGGAAAACCGCATCAAACATACAGTAGTATTGTCATACAAATCAATCAGACCCTTTCATATCTGTTTTTCAGAGTGCAGTGTGTTATGGAAAATGCAGCCTTTCAATATAAATGAATGGTAACACATGTAGTGCATTTTAATGCATCGTAACACAATATAACATGACCAGAAGACAAACATTTGTTATCATTGATATATTTTAATTAAGGACATGAAAAATCTGTGCAGAGAAATGTTTAGTAATGACAAACTTCAATCACATACTTCCAGATAATCGCAGGATTTTTATTCTTTGCATATCTTATTTCTCTTTTTCTTCCCATTCTTCTCACAGTGGCCATTTTTACTAAGGGCAGATTGATATATCTCCCTTTACTTCCTGGAACTCGTGCACGTGACTAGGCATGTGATCATGCACTTGATCTCAGGGAGGAAAATTGGTTTCCCTGAGATCTCGTTGAGAGTACAGATTAGATTTTCCAGCAAATCCCTGTGATGTAACCTTCCCAAGATGCATTGCTTGGGCACAGATTACATCACTAATGCCCAAGAGGACCAGGAAGTGGAGAAACAGTAATTGCATGGTGAGGTTATTTTTAGTGAAAGGTGGTAAAGGTCCACTTTAAAAGATGCATGATAGAGCACAAAAATGCATGCTATAGTATGCAATAAATCCACACAAAATTGCTTGTATTAGAAGATCCATGAGATGTATGTTCATATTAATATTTGCACTCACGGATCTTCTAATACAAGCAATTTTGACACAGACCATTGCTGCAGCCGGTGCCAGGTGGGGAATAGAGACCGCGGTCAGCCACTGTCCCCCCCACCCATGTGATGGCAATTAAATTAAGTTAAAAAAAGTTAAAAAAAATTAAGATAAATAAAATAAGAATAAAAATATTTTAAAAAAGTGAAGTCCCTCCACCCCTTGAACGCTCGCATAGCAACGGAAACACAAGTCAGGTGCACCTACTGCGCCAATTAGAACTGTAATTGAAAATTATAACTGTGGTTAAAAATAAAGCTTTGCTAGTTTCAAAAAAAAAAAAACCTGGCTCCTAACTTTTTTAGCTGGCTTCTAGATTCAAAGCAAATTTGTCAATCTCTGCCTTAGATTTATGTTACTGTCAGTGAGGTGATTTATGAATCTGTTGCAGAATTTTGTCTGCGACACAATATTTACATGTGCGACACAAATTATTTAAACATGGAAGAGGTCCCATATACCTCCACTTTACTTATCACTGATACGGCCGCATTTCTCAATGAGCTTATCGCAGTCATAGCGTCGGAATGTAAAAGTTTCCAAATAAGAACTTTTTTGCACTTTTTTGCACGGAAATAGCAAGTAAACCTTTGCACAGCTTTTTTGAATCTGGAGCAGGATTTTCTTAGACGGCCGTAACACCAGAAACAGTGTTACAAATGCTTTATTGAATCGCCCCCAGTGTGTTAAAGAACAACATTTTCATAATTCGTGCAGTGGGGCTGCCCCTGCACTGTAAGGGTTAAGTGCTCGTTATTGTCTAGTTTTAAAAATAAAAAAGTTATACCCACCGGAACCTCGGAGACGGCTAGCTGTGACAGCGCTCCCTCCTGCCTGTCCCTCCTCCGCTGCAGTGATGATGTGCCCCTCAGTGTCCTCATGTCCAATACACTGTATATAGGACGTTAAGACTCAGGGACCTTAGACCGCTGGAGTGGAGGGGGGAGCGAGGCGGAAGGATCGGTCAAAGATCAAGCAGGCTCGGAGGATCAGGAGAGTACAACTTTTCTATTTTTGAACCTAGACAAAAACAAGTACTTAACCCTTTGCAGTACAGGGGTAGCCCCTCTGCAAGAGTTAAGAACATTTTTACCCGGAGTTCTAATTTAGGGAGACCCATTTATTTTTCCTGGCTGGCAGTGCTCCTCAAAACATACACATACACATACACAAAAAAGTACCTGCACCTTTTTAAACATAACATACCACAATTCACAGATGGTTTATGTCTCAGTTCTGCAATGCAGTTCCATGCGTTAACATGTATTGCGGCAAAATATGCATTTTATGTCCACCTGCGTTAATACATGTGTATGAATGGGTCCGAATTCTAGTATTTTCCATCAATTACGGGGGAACTAAACTTCTTATCTCACAATAAATGCTACAGGTTGTTAAACCTGAACAGTCAGTGGCTGGGATTCACTCTATCTTGCGACACCAGGGGGCGCTGTAGCCTTCTTAATGGCTATTTGGAAGACCAAGAAAACCGAATGCTCTGTTTCTGGACTGGTGTCATTCCCTATTTAATGGCTGTCAGTGAGCAGGAGAGACAACGTAGCGACTAATTAAAACCAAATTGCAGGCAGGAGATGACTGCACATGAATGATATTGTCATTAATACTGATTTATCATGCACCTGGGTAAGGTGAGGAAGGGCGGGAGGAAATTCTGCCTTCTCTGATTAACCCTCTTTATGCCACAAAGCAGCTCATACTTTGGGGGTTAAGTGACAAAGAGTGCGCTGAAAGATGAGATGAATATGAAAATATAAAAAGATAATCACCGATGATGACTATTTATTAATCCCTAGAAGTTCTTTTTTGGCTGAGTTATTGTTTAAGCTTAACTATTTGGGGCTTTAGAAAGAAAGAGCACATGTGTGGGTAGAAATATAACAAAAGACTCATTCACTTTGAATATGGTTATAGTCAATGAATAAAACCAATAATGATGATAATAAAATAATACCAATAATAGCAACCACAGCTATAATCATTATCGTAGGCATCAACAAAGCTATTAACAATCCACACATTAAATGAGGGTCTCTAGTTTTTTTAGCCATTGAAATCACAGGGTCTATGTTTTTATATTAAAAATAAATAATGCAATCTCAATGGAAAACAAAATTGGCAGACATGACAGACCACTTAGTTCTTCTTTTTTGCCATTACACTTCTATGTTTCTATAAAAAAAAAAAATATATA